>NC_037671.1:68529323-68653567 GCF_003255815.1 Theropithecus gelada | reverse complement strand
TTCCTTCCTTCCTTCTTTCCTCCCTCCCTCCCTCCCTCCCTCTCTCTCTCTCTCTCTCTTTCTCTCTTTCTTTCTTTTCTCTCGCTGTTGTTGCTCAGGCTGGAGTGCAGTGGCCGATCTTGGCTCACCGCAACCTCTGCCTTCTAGGTTCAAGCAATTCTTCTGCCTCAGCCTCCCCAGTAGCTGGGATTACAAGCATGCTCCACAACGCCTGGCTAATTTTGTATTTTTAGTAGAGATGGGGTTTCTCCATGTTGGTCAGGCTGGTCTCGAACTCCCGATCTCAGGTTATCCAACCGCCTTGGCCTTCGAAAGTGCTGGGGTTACAGGTGTGAGCCATCATGCCCAGACTTCCTTGCTGTCTTTTTTGGAGGAAATCAGATGCTAGATGACTTAGTAGCCTTAGGAAGAGGTATGTGTGGCAAGGAACCAAGGTTGTGTGAATGAGCCAGTTTAGGAACAGATCTTCAGCCCCAATCAACCCTCTGGAAGACCTTGAGCCAGTTGTATATTACCAGAACCTGGTAATATACAACTAACACATAAATATATAGGGGTGAACTGCTTATTAAGAATTGCTACGAATAGCATGGATGATGTTTGGGTGTCCATTTTAAGGATGGGAGATCTCATTATCTGTGTTAGAAATAAGATTTTGATTACAATTGTGTGGTTAAGATATGGATCCTTGAAGAAGACTTCCAGGGTTTCAGTCCTTACTTTCTCACTAATTTTGCTACCCTGAACAATTTGCTCAAGCTCTCAGGCTTCACTCTCCCCATTTATTAAAACAAAGATAATTAGGTTGGGTGTGGTGGCTCACGCCTGTAATCCCAGCACTTTGGGAGGCCGAGGCGGGTGGATCACCTGAAGTCAGGAGTTCGAGACCAACCTGGCTAACATGGTGAAACCCCGTCTCTACTAAGAATACAAAAATTAGCTGGGCTTGGTGGCAGACACCTTGATCCCAGCTGCTTGGGAGGCTGAAGCAGGAGAATCATTTAAACCCAGGAGGTGGGGGTTGCAGTGAGTTGAGATTGAGCCATTGCACCCAAGCCTGGGGGACAAGAGTGAGACTTCTCTCAAAAAAAAAAAAAAAAAAAAAAAAAATTAATAATTGCAAAATTCTTATTAGAGTGTCTGGAACATAGGAAGCATGAAATAAGCAGTAGCTGTTATTGCTATTTCTGCAGTTATATCACCTTACACTCAGTGATCTAAGTTTACAAAACTGCATATTTTATTAGAAAGCATGAAGCCTGGTTTGTAATGGGCTCAATGAATGAATTCTCAAATCAAACATTAAGAGTTATCTTCCTCTGGGCCCTCAGCACACACAACTCAGGGGCTGGTCTTGAGGCTGAAGCACTTGGGGCCAATTGTCTCGGGACCATGGTGGTGTTTGCTGTTAGATATTGCTAAAAGAACAACCTCAGATGTATTAGTGTGAGAGGCAAATTAACAAAATGTTCATATTTTTTGACATCTTAGCTCTCAATGTTATTTTCCCCTGAACTCAAGGCAATTTTATAGAATTTTAGTATCAGATAAATTAACTTCTCTAAGAAGGAGATCTGGAGTCAAATGTGATATGCCCTTGCCTACAATAAACTTTTACCTACTGCTTGATCCTGATGACAATTCCTATGTGAATGTTAAGCATCTGGTACATAGCTAGAACTTCAAATATGAAAACACAAAATAAAACTTAAATTTGCAAGACTTTTCTCAGAACTACCTTTCTGCTCAGACAAGGAATATCAGTCCTGCTCCTGGCCCTTTTCTGTCTCTGTCACTTGCACCCATGAACTTTCAGAACAAACCTAGGCATGGTTTACTAGACAATATCACACTTGGGTTAATTGTGTGCCTTGCAAAGTGTGAATAAGACAGAACAGTTTACCACTTTGGAGTATTTTTTCCAAGAAGTGTTTTGGCCTAACCTTGAAGTAGAAAAATAAATGAGAAAATTTAGAAAATTTTCCTGGAGAAATCTTGAAACAAAAAAATAAATGAGAAATTTTAGAAAAATTTCCTGGAGAAATAAAGTGTGATAAAAATATATCAAGAACATGTCTTTCCTGCTAAGAGCAGGGAATGGCACATTTTCCTTATGTTTATTAGAAAGTGGTAAGACTAAAATCAAAGTAGTTTTAACTGTATAGGCTTTGAAACTAGAGAAAAGGCTGGGTGCGGTGGCTCAAGCCTGTAATCCCAGCACTTTGGGAGGCCGAGACGGGCGGATCACGAGGTCAGGAGATTGAGACCATCCTGGCTAACACGGAGAAACACCGTCTCTACTAAAAAAGTACAAAAAGCTAGCCGGGCGAGGTGGCGGGCGCCTGTAGTCCCAGCTGCTCGGGAGGCTGAGGCAGGAGAATGGCGTGAACCCGGGAGGCGGAGCTTGCAGTGAGCTGACATCCGGCCACTGCACTCCAGCCTGGGCAACAGAGCGAGACTCCGTCTCAAAAAAAAAAAAAAAAAAAAAGAAACTAGAGAAAAGAGCTACACTGTTCAAGAGACATAGCGAATCAAAAACAAAAAACTTGGTGCCTTTTGCTTTGACGACAGAGAGCTTTCCTTCATTAAAACTTACGCTATTTAGAAATCACAAGGGCATCTCTGATCACAGAGCATTTTGTGTAGGGCTAATCCATTTGCTTCAAAGATTTGAGTGAAATCAGTCTGCTTTGTTGTTTTTACTAGGATAAAACCTTTAGCCATTACATTTCAAATTCTTTCTCGATGTAAACTGCAGAATGATGAAATAAAGAGAGGAAGCTATTTGGGGAACAAAAGCCCTATTTTGTTCTAGAAGAAAAATATTTTGAAATAAATTACTATAATTAGGTTTTTCTATAGATAGGAATAATAATAGTTTCAACTTTATAAGGTGTTATAAAGATGAGTTATTTTAAGTTAATATTGATAATGAATTTTGAACAGTACTTTGCACATATTTCATGTTGCATAAGTGCTTGTTAAGTGCATAAATAAAATAATTCTCACAGAAATAAATGTTAGTGATAATGTTCCGAGGGAAATAGTGGCTAGAAGTGTAATAGGAACGTAGTAGGTGCCTGAACACTTGTGAGATTACTTGTATTTGCTGAGCTAAACCATTCCGACAGTTCTGCAAAGATCTTCCAGGCAGAGTGTGACAACAGATGGATTATTTTCTTGAGTGATGAAAATATTTTGTTTTTCTTTCCTTTGTTAGGGCCTCACTTCTTGTTGCTTGGTTCTAGGAGAGTCTTTTAGATTTTTCTCTAAGGTCTTGGTGATGAAAGATTCCTTTCATCAGAATGGGACCTTGCCATATGATGTTGCCCATTGAATTAGTATGACACAAGTTTTACATGGTGCATCCTCCTGAAACACACATTCATGCATATACAGGAATATCCCCTGGCAAGAATGCTGGATAAGCTTCTACTGGAGTTTGGATTTCTTGCTTGTCAGAATACATTTTTCTCCCAGGGTAATTATTTTGTTGAAGGAAGGAGTAATTGGGTTCTCTGGTTCTTTCTGAAATAGAAACTTTCTGTGACAATTTTAGCATTTCACATTTGCTTTTGACTTTACAGCTTACAAAGCACTTTCTAGAAATTCTCTCATTTGATTCTCATAACAATCCTATAAAGCACTAATATTATTCACTTTTTATCTGATCATGACACAGGTAGGAGGGAAAATGAAGCCTCAGAGTGGCTGAATTACCTACCCCAACATCACCACTAATTATGGAGTGAAGAGTCCCAGACCTAAACTCTTCCCATCTCAACTTTATTCCATCAGTTAAGGTTTTAATTTTAAAGCCAGAATCATGGCAAAAACATTTAAGATGGTTAGTGTATTTTTACTTTTTTTGGATAATGTTTTATCCTTTCTTCCTAGTTGCTTAAAATAATGTTTGAATATAACTTATCTACATATTAATGCCTTTAGTCTGAGGTTTTAGATCTTATGGTAGGCAGACTTCCAAAGATGCATCCCCCACCCCGCTGCTCCAAATTCCCATTCTTTGGTTATTCTATTAAACAATAATCTAATGACTGCTGTGAAGGGACTTTGCAGATGTAATTAAGGTTACTAATAAGCTGACTTTAAAATAAGAAGATTATCCTGTATTTTCTGGGTGGGCTTGGTGTAATCACATGAATTCTTTAAAAGCCAAAAAGGAAATAGAAAAGGAAGCCAGAGGAATTCAAAGTGTGAGGATCCAATGCAGTGTTTCTGGCTTGCAGGTGGAGGGGGTCATGTGGAAAGTGTGAGAAGGAATTCTGCCAACAGCCACTGGGCCTCAGCCCCAGGTGGGAATTGTAGCCCTGGATGATACCTTGGGTTTAGTACATGTACAGTTTGAATATGCTTTGTTCCCACCACATCTCATGCTGAAATTTCATCCCCAGTGTGGTGGTATAGGGAGGTGGGGACTAGTGAGAGGTGTTTGGATTATTGGGGTGGATCTCTCGTGAAAGGCTTGGTGCCCAAGGTACTGAGTAAGTTCTCCATCTTGTGAGACTGGATTGGTTCTGGAGGAATGGATCAGTTCCTGAAAGAGTTAGTTTTTATAAACCCAGGACACCTGTCAGGTTTGGTCCCTCTTTGCACTTGTCCTTTGACCTTCTCTGCCATGATTTGATGCAGCACAAAAGCCATCATCAGAAGCTGAGCAGATGCCAGCAGGTGCCACGCATTCTGTATAGCCTGCAGAACCAGGAGCCAAATAAGCCTCTTTTCATTATAAATTACTCAGTCTCAGATATTCCTTTATAGCAACACAAAATGGATTAAGACAGTGTGATGAGATCCTAAGCAGCGAATCCAGTCATGCTGTGCTGGACTTTTGGCCGAGAGAACTGTGAGACAGTAAATGAGTACTGTTTTAAGTCTTTAAGGCTGTGATAATTTGTTTTGCAGCAATAGAAAACCAATACAGGTCTGTAAATTTAAAGTCTATGAAATTCAAAGAGAAATATTTGGTCTTTTTCTATATCACATTCTTGACCTCACTCATGAGATCATTTTCCTGGACACTGAGATGAGAGAGTGGCAGAAATCTCCATTTATCATTGTCAAACAAGTACAGGGCTCCAGGGGATCCTAAATGGCTTCTTCACATCTGTATCAGGAGACTTTTACCACTCCCTGTGCAACAATAACGTTTCTCTATTTGTAAATAAAAGGAGTCTGAACCACTTCAGAAGGGCATGCATTTGGGTACTTCTAATAATGATAATGGTATCTACCAAACTGTCTACCTACTCTTTCATCTGCCTGCACTTTGACCAGGTCCATGCATTTCTAACGATAGGGGCGCTGTGGCCTCAGAATCCTGTTTTTCCCCCCCCCCCCCCCTTTGTGTGACTCTAGCTGGCTTCCTGACAGTAGGCCAATGATTCCTTCATGCAATTAAAAAGTACAGTCAGCATTCATGTTTTATCCATTAGACATTTTGTCTGGACCAGGAGTTCTATTCCTAGGTGTTATGGGTTGAATTGTGAAGGAATCTGTAGGAGAAGCTCTTGTATCCTGGTCCACTGTCGAGACAGACCTGTCACAGCCCCAAGGTTATAGACCCCAAGGAGCCTACATTATTTGGAATTGACTAATTGGACTAAATTTTAGCAGCTCACATTGAACTGCTAGTTGGAGGACGGAGTTTAAAGTTTCAGGCATTTTCAAAATATTGTAGGTTTGATGGTGGGACTTGTCAGTCTTTGCTGTTTGTCTAAACTCGTCTAAACACATTCCTCAGAATGAGGTCTTAAGTCATTACTAGTTTCCATTTTCTTAATAAAGATGAAGTGATCATTCCTGGGATGGTGGTAGTGGGTGACATTTGTATTTAGTTAAATGCAATTTGAATATCAAAAACAACAGCAATGACAAACGTTTATATGTTGAAGTCTGAGCCCCCAGTATTAGAGAATGTGATCATATTTGGAATGGAGTTATTGCAGATGTAATTAGTTAAAATGAGGCCATACTGGAGTCGGATGGGCCTCTAACCCAATTTGACTGGTGTCCTTATAGAAAAAGAAAGTTTGGACACAGGAATAACATTATGTGGAGATGAGGCCAGAGATTGGAGTGATACAAAAGAAGTCAAGGAAAACCAAAGATGGACTACAAAGTTCCAGAAGCTGACAGAAAGGCCTGAAAAGATCCTTTTCTCACTGCCTTCAGAAGGAGCCAACTCTGCCTACACCTTGATCTCAGACTTCTATCCGCCAGAACTGTGAGACAATACATTTCTGTTGTTTGAGTCACTCAGTTTGTGGGATTTTGTTATGGCAGTCCTAACAAAATAATAAACTAGGCAAGGTGGTTACTATTCCCATACTGGCCTTTATTGCAGCTGAAGGATGGTAGGTATAAGCTGTCTCACATCCTCCTCTCTATCTTATAATGTTGACCTTTGTGGCAAACATTTTTGACACTATCAAGGTGTTCTACAATCTGGTGTCATCTTTGTGTCTTTTCCAGGTCAAGTTTACCTACGGAACCATACACTTATTAAAAGGCCCACATACTCCACATAGAGGAACATCAAGTGAAAGGTTCTAGTATAAAAATATGAGTCATTAACATGAGATGGGCCAAATGTCTGAGTGATGTTTTATTGCTGTCAGTAAAATGTAAGACCAAAAGATATCTTTTCAAAGAATCATGATTTCATAAAAAAGCATGTCAATGGGTTTTCTGGAGTTAACAAAATCAATTCACTAGTCCTTTATATCAATATAAAAGCATAGAACAGGAAAAATACTGAGGACTAAGTTCTTACTAGTTCTTATAGCTCCATTTATTAAAAGTAAAAAAAAAAAATAAAGTTGGGTATGTTTAACAGCATGTATCTTTCAAATAGAACATCATTTTAGCAAACAAAATGTTATTTTTCTCATCCATTAATTTAGCAACCTTAAGAGTCAGTGTTTAACCACAGTGAGAAAAGTAAAAAATCTAAGATTTGGAGAGTGTGGATTTCTTGTCTATTTTCTTGACATTATAGATGCATTTGAGCCATTGTTATAACCCTCCTCTGCCTGACTTCTTTAGCTGTGAAATGGGAGTGGATGAGTTGCCAATACTTTCTTCCCTAGAATGTTATGGTATAATGTCTGTGAAAGTTCTTTAAGTGCTTTGAAAAATATGTTCAATATACATTTTCCCAAAGGAAATATGAAAGCGACTTTTGTGTATGTGTGTGTGAAAGCTCATCTTTCACTGTGGCTTCTGAGTCACCAGCGTATTGGAATCCTTTTCCACCAGGATTTGGTTGAAGATGGAGGAAACTGAAAAGGCCTTGTTGCCTAGAGAGGATTAGACTAGCAATGGGGCAGGGCCTGCATCAAGGCACCAAGACTGGAGGCAGATAGGAGGAGCAATTTCACTATTCTGAGCGACTGTTTAGCACTAATACTGATGTTATTAACATCGTATGCTATTTTGCAAAATGCTGAGTTTGAGGTGATTTTACATATGTGTGTATATATATATTCTTACTGTGTGATTTGTACATATATATGTATGTGGGGTGATTTTATGTATGTGTATATGTATGCATGCACACTATATATACCTATACATATATACACACACACACATATATTTATGTGCATATATATGTACACACAAAAATACACAGAAGCTTCATAGAATGAGATCATGTATAAACAAGTACTTTATGTAAAGACTGGAGGAATATGGGGAAGATACAAATAAGAATTTCCAGTTTTGAAAGATTAATCTAGCAACATTCACCTTTACATTTCTAAAACTGTATTCGTAGATTCAGAGCCTTAAGAAACCCCTAAAACACAGGATTGTGACAAGAAATTCAAGTAGGATAACTAGGGCACATTGGTCTAAAAAACTTTTTATAAAATCTTTCTTATTTTTCAAGGCTTGGTTACTTTTTCTTTGAAGTATTTCTGACCTCCCACTCTCCCTTTCTGACGCCCTCTGCACAGAATTTATTCATTATACTAAAATAAAACTCGTCATTTTGCATTCTTTCTTCCTCAGACAAATACTTTTGAGGTTTGGTGCTGAGGCCACAGCAGTGAGTAAATATAACGGACACTGGCAAGAACTGGATTTTCATCTCTCTTCAACTCCAAGCAGAGTGTCTGGTGCTTACAGGCACTCAATAACATATTTGGTTCCACTGAATTCCTTGTGTATGTGTGGAACGTTTACTTGTGCATGTCTTCATGTCAAGTTCCCACTTCTGCCTGAAGTCACTTGTAATGGCTTTACTTCCCTGACTTCTTGTATTTATGGGTTGAATGATCAAAACCCCTAGCACAAGGCCTGACCAGCATCAGTGTCAATAACTATTCACTGAATGAGTAAATGACATCTGAATGAGATTCTGCTGCTATGCAGTGTTTAGGAACTTAGGCTCTTGTATTAGTCTGTTTTCACACTACTGTGAAGAACTACCTGAGACTGGGTAATTTATAAAGAAAAGAGGTTTAATTTGCTCTCCGTTGTGCATGGCTGGGAAGGGCTTAGGAAACTTACAATCATAGTGGAAGGCAAAGGAGAAGCAAGCATCTTCTTTGCAAGGTGGCAGAAGAGAGTGAGTGAGGGGGGAAGTGCCACACTTTTAAACGATCAGATCATGTGAGAACTCACTCACTATCACTAGAAGAGCATGGGGCAAATCCACCCCTAGGATCCAGTCACCTCCCACCAGATCCCTCCTGTGACACGTGGGGATTACAACTTGACATGAGCTTTGGGTGTGTACACAGAGTGAAATCATATGAGCTCCGTAGACAGATTTGGGTTTAAACCCTACCTTGACCTCTTACTAGCTTCATGATTGCAGGCAAATTCTTCAATCTCTTTAATACTTATCTGTAATGTGGAGGTAATACTATCCACTTATATGGTTGTTTGAAGACAAAATGAGAATACATATGATGAATAGTATTTCTATGGTATCAGTATTTTCTTTTTGATTTTATGACCTGTAATTACAGGGACCACCTCTATTCATGCTTATATCTTCAGAACATAGCTCAGTGCACCTTGGTTTGCCAGAAAGAAGCTTGGTGTTGGATAAATGGCAAGATCATAGCAGGTAACTGGAATTTTCTAATGGTCCTTCCTGCCCATTCATATTCTTCCTGCCGCACCTGTCTTAACCTTTGAAAACTTTTCAGTATTCTCCCAAATCTCTTGTGAATAATGTTCAAGAAATACAAATAAACCCTTTTCATGAGAATCAAAAGAATTTTTGTTGCAGACCATATACCATCCACTCTATTTTAAGTAGGAAAGCTTGGAGAACTGAATCATTGCGAGGACTGGAGAAACAGACTGCAGGCTGAAGATCGGGGAAACATCTCCAAAACCATATCACAGACCTGACCCGGAAAGGAAGCAGCTGCTACTGCTAGGTCAAGAAGCCACTATTGCTACCAACCATAGGACCATATTACCATTGCTGCCACTGCCCCAAGCCACACTGCTTCTCCTTCCACCCACACCAGCAAAGTGGAGGCCCTGCACTTCCTCATCTCATTTAACTACCTTCTAAAACAAAGCATCATGCAGGTGTGCTGACTGTGGAATCTGTCACATGCCTGCATCATTGCAGTACATTTACATTTTTGGATTCCATATTGGGAAGGAAGTTTGGAGTGTTTTAGAGCTGGAAGAAAGTCAGTTTGCTAGAGTAGAGGGAATAGGGGAGTGAGGCAGTCAAGATACACAGAAGTACTGGTTTACATGCAGGGATTTTGCTCTGCTTGAAACACATTAGGATGAATACTAAATCTTCCAAAGAAAACTAAGGAAAACAATAAACCGATTATTTATGTACCCTCCCCCCCAATTCATATGTTGAAATCTAACCTCCAAGGTGTTTGTGTTAGGAGGTTCAGCCTTTGGGAAGTGATTAGGTTAGAGGGGGAGCCCTCCTGATGACAGCCATTATAACCAAGTCCCTAGAGAGCTAGCTTGTCCCTTCTACCATGTGAGGACACAACTAGAAGGCACGCAACTAGAAGTGCCTTGGACCAGAAAGTGGACTCTCACCAGACAGCAAATCTAATGAAGCCTTGATCTGGTTCTTTCTAGCCTTGAAAACTGGGAGAAATAAATTTTTGTTTTTTTGTAAGCCACCCAGATAGTGGTGGGTGTTACAGACTACTGGTTTGTTTCAGTAGTCTAAATGGACCAACGAAGGAAGGGAGGGATGAAAGGAGAGAGAGACAGACAGAGAGAGAGAGAAGAAAGGAAGGAAAGAAAAAAAGAAATGAAGAAAAAGAAAAAAAAAAAGAAAGAGGGAAAGAAAGGGAAAGAGAGAGAGGGAGGAAGGAAGAGAAAGAAGAAAAGAAAGAAAAGATAAAGAGAGTCAGGGAGAGAGGTGGTAGGGGGAAGAGATAAGGAAGGACGAAAGGCTACACTGAGAAGTGGACTTGAGAACTGTTTTCTGGAACTTCAGATAACTCCCATGAATTGTTTTTTTCTGTGTGTGTGTGTGGGAGTACAGGGAGTAAGGAAAGGTTTTATAAGGAAAGATATAGGCAGCTATTTAAGTAAAACATTCAGATGCTATGAAGATCTTTCTCCCCAGCTACCCAAACAAACAAAAAACAAAAAATAAAAACCCAACTAAGGTAACAACTATCAAAATAAAAGCACCTCCCCACTAGTTAACACATACTTAAAATCAGTTTAAGAAAGCACTAACATTGGCCTGGTGCAGTGGCTCACGCCGGTAATCCAAGTATTTTGGGAGTCTGAGGTGGGCAGATCACCTGAGGTCAGGAGTTCAAGACCCACCTCACCAACTTGGTGCAACACCGTCTCTACTAAAAATACAAAAATTAGCCAGGCCTGCTTGAGGCAGGAGAATGGTTTGAGCCTGGGAGGCGGAGTTTGCAGTGAGCCGAGATCATGCCACCGCATTCCAGCCTGGGTGGCATTCCAGCCTGGGCGACTAAGTGAGACTCTGTCTCAAAAACAAACAAACAAACAAAAAAAGCACTAACATTTAAGATGGAAATTTAAAATATTGGAAGTTGACATAAGAGTTACAAAAGAGGCAAGCAAAGACGGCTGTCTCTGATAGGAAGGGGAAGTGAGAAGCATGGTATAGACCTATTCACTTTTCCTTTTTTTAACTTTTATTTCAAGTTCAGGGGTACTTTTGCAGGTTTGTTACATAGGGAAATTTGTGTCATAGAGGTTTATTGTACAGATTATTTCATTACCCAGGTATTAAGCCTAGTACCCACTAGTTATTTTTCCTGATCCTCTCCCTCCTCCCGCCCTCCACCCTCTGATAGGCCCCAGTGTGTGTTGTTCCCCTTTATGTGTTCATGTGTGTTCTCATCATTTAGCTCCCACTTATAAGTGAGAACATGTGATATTTGGTTTTCTTTTCCTGTGTTAGTTTGCTAAGGATAGTAACTTTCAGCTCCATCTATGTCCCTGAAAAGGAAATTATCTCATTTTTTTTAATGGCTGCATAGTATTCCATGGTGTATATTTACCACATTTTCTTTATACAGCCTATCACTGATGGGCTTTAAGTTTGATTTAATGTCTTTCCTATTGTGAATAGTATTGCAATGAACATGTGTTTCCATGTGTCTTTATAATATAATGATTTATATTCCTTTGGGTGTATATACCCAGTAATGGGATTGCTGGGTCAAATGGTATTTCTGTCTTTGGGTCTTTGAGGAATCACCACACTGTCTTCTGGCTAGCCATATGCAGAAGATTAAAACTGGACCCCTTTCTTACACCATATACAAAAATTAACTCAAGATGGATTAAAGATTTAAATATAAAACCCACAACCATAAAAACTCTGGAAGACAACCTAGGCAATACCATTCAGGACATAGGCACAGGCAAAGATTTCATGATGAACACGCCAAAAGCAATTGTAAAAAAAGCAAAAATTGACAAATGAAATCTAGTTAAACTAAAGAGCTTCTGCACAGCAAAAGAAACTATCAACAGAGTAAACAGACAACCTACAGAGTGGGAGAAGAATTTTGCTCCCCCTTGAATTTTACTTCAGTTTCAATGGCTTGTTTCTCAGATACCCCATAAGGATAGGGGAGGAGGATTGCTTGATTTTAAATAAGAGTGTATTTAGGAGCAGAAAATGAGCCGGCTATATACGGAGAATATTTCTGGACTCAAATCCTAGAGGAAATGTGTTCGGATCTATTGATGTATTCAAATAAGGAAGGGTCACACGGATTTACTCTCAGGGGTATTTCCTGCCAGGGCACATGTTCTTGAAACTTGGTAAACATTTCATGTTCCTGACTTAGGCCAGGTCACTGTGACTGTTAGTTACCCATGAGACAATTTTCTACCAGTCTAAAATCCAAGTCTGTCTCACCTCAGATAAAAAAAAAATATATATCTAAATTTCTTTCTCTGAGGGAAAAGGGTATAAGCAAGCTGTGAAATTGCTTCTTTAAGATCAAATATAGATTCTGCTTTCAGGGCCAGCTCAGTACTCCTCAGAATTTACGGAATTCTTTAAAATGCTATTACCAGTCGGGCACGGTGGTTCATGCCTGTAATGCCAGCACTTCGGGAAGTCAAGGCAGGTGGATCATTTGAGGTCAGGAGTTCGAGACCAGCCTGGCCAACATGGTGAAATCCTGTCTCTACTAAAAATTCAAAAATTAGCTGGGGTGGTGGTGGGCGCCTGTAATCCCAGCTACTCGGGAGGTTGAGGCAGGAGAATCACTTGAGCATGAGAGGCGGAGGTTGCGGTGAGCTGAGATTGCGCCACTGCACTCCAGTCTGGTCAACAGAGTGAGACCCTGTTTCAAAAAAAAAAAAAAAAAATGCTATTACCAATAGATAATTTTGCTTTACAATGAGATTGAAGATGGCTTATGAAATTCTCAAATGCAAAATTTCATCGTTTTCATATAATTAAAAAATAATATATGTTGTATGAACATTAGAAGATATATGAAAGCACAAAGAAGATAACAAAAATTACTTACAAATATACTATATTAGATATTTTAGATATGTATAGATATGGCATTTACTGAGTCATTCTAAGTATTGCTGTATTCTGAATTTGTGTCCCATTAAAAATTATGTGTTGAAACCTAAAATCCAATGTGTTGATATTTGGAGGTGAGGCCTTTAGCAAGTAATTAGGTCATGAGAGCAGAGTACTAATGAATGGGTTTACTGCTCTTCTAAAAGAGATTCAGACAGCTTTTCTGCCTCTTGTGCCATGTGAGAACACAGTGAGGAAACAGGCATCTGTGAACCAAGAAGCAGAACCTCACTCAACCTGGAATCTGCAGGCACCTTGATCTTGGACTTCTCAGTCTCCAAAACTGTGAGAAATAAATTTCTGTTGTTTATAAACTACTCAGTATGTGGTATTTTGTTATAGCAGCCTGAATAAACAAAGACTGTATTACCATATGTATTATCTTATTTACTTCTCATGACATGTCCATGAGCTAAGTACAATTAGTCTTTCCATTTCACAGATTAAGAAAATGAGATTTAGAAAGGGTAAATGGCTTGATCAAATTCATATAGAAAATTGTGAAGCCTGAATTTGAACTCAGGCAGTCTGATTTGCAATTCTATTCTGCTAACCTGTATTATATGTGTGTGTACATGCATCTGTTAGGAATGTAGGGTCATATATGCTCTATGGATACCTGCTTTTTTCAATTGGTTATAAATATTTCTTGGTGTCTTTTTTTTCTATGACATAATTTTGGAATATGGCATGGTTATCCACTGTACAGCGTAATTTGTTTATATAAAACCTTATGATTTGACATATTCTTTGGTAATTATCATCACTCATAAGCATGAAGGTTTCTACAGAATACATTCCTAAAAGGGAATTGCTTGGTCAAATAATAAGCATTTGTTTTAAAGCTTTTAATATATATTGGACAAATCATTCCACAAAATTGTTGCAAGTTTTCCTCTAAATTAGGGGCATGTGACTATGGCCCACAGGCCAAATCTGGCTCACAGCTTGTTTCTGCAAATAAAGTTTTATTGGAATACAGCCATGTCCTTTTGTCTATGGCTGCTTTTATGCTACAACAGCAGCATTTAGTAGTTGTGGCAGAGACTCATATGGCCCACAATGCTGGAAGTATTTACTAGTTAGTCTTTGACAGAAAAGATTCACAATACTCTTTCTAAATAGTAGATTATACAAATATAAATTTCCTTCCGTTCCTATAAATCTTGCATTTAGATAGATAGATGGACAGATGGATGGATAGATGGCTAGGTAGATATACAGCTGGTCACAAATCTGATAGAGTAAATTAGTATTTCAGTGTTGAAAAAATTTATGTTTATTGGCCATTTACACTTCTACTTTTGTGTCCATGATCCCTTTTTAAAATATATTTATTTGCTATTTTTGCTATTTTGTTTGTTGACTGTTCATAAATTAAATATTTACACTTTGGCCGATACACATGTCTCTTTTAGATGTCTGTCTTTTATATTATTTATGATGGTTCATAATATAAAGAAGATTTTGATTATTTTGTAGTGGAGTCTACAAATCTTTCCTTTTAGGATTCCTTCCTTCAATTAAGTTACTGACAAAGTCCTGTGTTCTTTTGTGCTTTGTGCATATTCACGTGCATTTTCACCTGGCTCTTGCATAGTTTATTTATTCATTTATTTCTTCTAACTCTAATTAGTCTGGAGTATATTTTGGATAAGAGTGTAAAGTGAGGACCTAGTTTTTTTGTTTTTTTTCGTTTGTTTTTTTTTGTTTGTTTGTTTGTTTTTGTTTTTTTGGGGACAGAGTCTCACTCTGTAGCCCAGAATGAAGTGCAGTGGCGCGATCTCGGCTCACTGCAAGCTCTACCTCCCAGGTTCATGCTATTCTTCTGCCTCAGCCTCCCGAGTAGCTGGGACTGCAGGCACCTGCCACCATGCCTGGCTAATTCTTTGTATTTTTAGTAGAAACGGAGTTTCACCGTGTTAGCCAGGATGTTCTCGATCTGCTGACCACATGATCCACTCGCCTTGGTCTCCCAAAGTGCTGGGATTACAGGCGTGAGCCACTGTGTCTGGCCGAAGACCTAGTTTAAAATTTCTAGACACTTAGGCAATTATTCTAGCATAATCAATAGGACAATCTTTTTGCTGCTGATTCACAATTCTGCTGTTATAATACTAAATTCTGATTTACATTAATGTCTCTTTGTGCCTTTTCTGTGATAGTTCACTTATTCTGACTGTTCTCATGTTATTCCCTAAACCTTAATCAGTATTTTAGAAAATTTAAAAATTTTATTTTTATGATACGTGGCAGTTGTACATATTTAGAGGGTATATGTGAAATTGGATACAAACACACAATGTGTAATGACCAAATCAGGTTAAATGAGATACTGCTTCAAGCATTTATCATTTCTTTGTGTTGGGAACATTCCAAATCTACTCTTCTAGTTATTTTGAAATATACAATGAATTATTGTTAACTGTAGTCACCCTGTTGTGCTACTGAACACTAGATCTTATATCCTTTCTAAGGAGATTTTTGTACCTTAATGATTGAGCATATTTTCAAATACCTGATGGCCATTTGTATGTCTACCTTTGAGAAATGTCTATTCAGATCCTTTACCATTCTTAAATCAGGCTTTTTTATATTTATTTTTTGCTATTGAGTTGTGGTTTGGGTCACTCATATATTCTGGTTATTAATCTCTTGTCAGTTGAATAGTTTGCAAATATTTTTTCCCATTCGGTGGGTGGTCTCTTCACCTTTTTGATTGTGTTCTTTACTGAGCAGAGGGTTTTAGGCTTAATGTAATTCCATTTTAAAATTTATTTCTTTGGTTGCCTGTGCTTTTGAGGGCTTACTCAAGAAATCTTTGCCCAGACTAATGTCCTAAAGTGTTTCCCCATTGTTTTATTCTAGTAGTTTCATAGTTTCAGGTGTTATATTAAGTCTTTAATCCATTTGTATTTGACTTTTGTACATGGTAAGAGATAGGGATCTCGTTTTAGTCGTCCTCATATGGGTATCCAGTTTTCCCAGCACAATTCATTAAAGAGATTGTCTTTTTCCAAATGCGTGTTCTTTGCGCCTTTGTTGAAGATGAGTTGACTGTATATGTGTGGATTTATTTCTGGGTTCTCTATTCTCTCCCATTGCTATATGTGTCTATTTTTATGCTGGTACCATGCTATTTTGGTTATTATGCTTTGTAGTTTAAGTTACACAGTTTTAACTGATGAAAACAATTCCCTTGTTATTTTATATAAACTTTTTTGACTTCTTCCATTCTATTTATTCTTTCAGCTGTATGAACTTTAGAATCATTTTTACAGTCTTAAAAATCTTAATCTGTATTTAAATTGAAAGTCATTACAACAGTAATTAGCTTGAGAAGAATTGAAATGTTTACCATATTGTCTTCCTATTTAGTCAGGTTCTTTTCATGTTTCTGAGAAATGTTTTCTGTATAGATCCTGCAGATATTTTCAAATGTTTATTCCTAGAGATAGTAAATGTTCTTGTGCTTAATAAACTCTCATCTCATTACATTTTCTAACTCGATATTCTTGGTATTTAAAAAAGCAAGCTATCATTTTTGTAACAGCCATATGTATGTATTCTGTTGATACTTTAAAATTATTCCCCAGTTGACTCATTTGAGTTTTCACTTGAATGATCTTTCAAATTACTATAATTTTGATTTAATTTTTTTATTGCATCAATCAGAAATTCCAGATGGTGTCAAGCAATAGCAATACCTATATGCATTTTATGTGTGCTTTGTTCCTTGTGCTTTGTTCCTTGTGCTTTGTTCAGAATAATTCCTTTAGTGTTTCTCAGTAATATATGAGATTGGATTTTGGTTAAAATACGTTTTCTATAGTATGTTAAGAAAGTATTTTGTCATTTTTATTTTATTAAGGATTTTGTTAGTTTAAAATCTGGAGTATTTGTTGAAAATTAGCAAATAGTTTACAGATATCTGTTAACCCAATTCGATAATCTGAGGTGATTTTTTGCCTATTAATAGTGCATATTTTATTAATAAATCTCTTATTTTAAGCCATTTTTTGCTTTCCCCAAACCACCTCTACTTGCCATTGAATATCATTCAACATAGAGCTGAATTTGATTTAATAGTATTTTATGATTATTTTTATAAATATATTTATGGCGAAAATGAACTGTAGCTTTATTTTTATTTTGTATTTTGTAGGTGTTGTTATTTAGTTTACACCAGCCTGGTAAGATAAACTCAAAAAACTGCATGCTTAAAAAAATCCAACAGTTTGGAATAATTTATTTGTGTAGCATGAGAGTCATCTTAATGTGTAAGAAAAGTTACTAATTAATTCTGTAGATCTAGTTTCTTTTTAGGATGACCTGTAAAGTTTTAAATTTGTTTCTCTCTGGTTATTACGTTCTACCAATTTTTTTTTTTTTTTTTAAAGTTTGGGTGGATTTTAAAAGTATACCTAATCAGAGTGTGATGAAGTGTCCTGGGCACATAACTTGAAGAAGAGAGAACTTGGTAGGCACATTTTTTTTCCTTAACCTTGTTTTCAGTACCATCTTCCCGTTCACAACAGTTCCTGGCACCTGACAGTCCAGTCCTCTACTTTACCCTCTCCAGTGGGGAAACCTCTAGTTTCCTGCTAGCTCAGAGAAAAGCAGGTGGTTGGCTGCAATTAGGGAAGGAAACGGGGGATTTGTTTCTTAAATAGTCTTACAACCAATTATTTTGCTTTACTCTTGTCTTCAGAGGTATGTGTATATAAGATACGGTATGAGCATCATCTTTTAGGTACTCTGGAACATTGAGTATTAACCCAGTATAATAGAAGTAACTTAAAATAGTCTTTACAAATTAGGTATTCCTTGACATAAAATGGAAACTTTATTATGAGCTATGAATGATTCTTTTAAAATGCTGTCTATTGAGTTATTTCTTTCCAAATAATTTACTAAATTAGAGAACTGATACTTAGTAAAATCTGATTAGGATGTCAACATGAAAGAATAATAGGCAAAATCAAATAAGGAAACAACAGGTGTAACATTTTATTTATGAATTACAAGAAGGATCAAAAATAACATTTAGAAACAATTTGCATTTATTTCCCCTGCCTTTTAAAAAGCACTTCTTGTCTGTCTTAGATTTTCTCTTTGACCCCAGAGCCTGATAATTTTTATGTTATATAACATACTGTACCTTCTGCCATCATGGTGGTTTTGAGGTTTATGAGGCTGGGGCTGAGAGGAAGTGAGAGGGAAGTCTCGCGGTAATGACACAGCCTCACCACCCACCACATTGAGGAATCCAGCTCTTTGCTGATCATCTTTTACGCTATAATTAGGTTTAGAAGAATCTGATTGTCACCTGTGAATGCCAGACATGCTTCCACACCACGTTTCACATTTTATCTGCAGAGACAGTGCATCCAGGAAACAACCAGCTTTAAGAATGTGCAAATTCACACCACTGAACTGCTGAGAAATTCTTTAGCTCTAACTCTAACTGTCAGAGTGAGCTATATTTGCTCTCCCTGACTGAGATGTAACAGGAGTTCAAGAAGTCACTTATTTTTCATTTCGTTATTACAAATGTGACTAAAAATAGAAGTAGAACTCCTGGTTTTCACTCTGCAGCTGAAGAAATCACAGTGAGGAGCACCTGCCACACAAGGCATGGTTAATGAGCTCAGAGATTCCAGCTGGCCTTTCCTGGACTTTTGAGGCCTTCCAGACAGCCAGTGAGGGTTATACTATCCCCTGAGCACGAAAACCAGTGAGGAAATGCTGTCCTTCAGCTAAGAGACTCAGCAGCCAATGTGGGTGTCCTGGATAATTTCATTAAGACAGGTCACTCTTCTGCACAATTTCAGTTAAGTCACCGTCTCCAAGATATCTCTTCTGGCTTTGACATTTCCTGGGAGTGATTTGAAAGAGTGGAAGCATGATCAAAGAAATGAAATATTTCTACTTCTCTGCTAACTTTAGAACTGCAGAAGGAATAAATGCCAAGGCTGAAAACTTGCAGAAAGGTGGAATGTTCCCAGAAAAGAGGTAGTTGCCACTTGATGAGAACAAGAGGGAGAGACTAAGGAGAATGTCATCTAACCACAGACATTACAAAATTGAGCACAACATTAGAAATGTTGTGGGTCTCAGCACATAACTTCAACACTGAGTCTAGATTTATTTCATGGCATGCAACGTGGCCAGAATTTAGCCCACGATTTAGAGGTGAATGTGTATGGAAGCAGCTGGATCTTGCAAGATTACTCCTTTTTGTTTTATGAGTCTTACTATGTTGACAACTCATATCAGGCAACTAGACTCCAGCTTAAGTAATGGTGGGGGAAAGGAACTAGTGTAGTGAAGCTGAAAAGGACACAGGGAAGCAAGTATTGCTTCTGAAATAAATGGGTGTTTTTCATAGCACTTATATTGAATTCTAGCTGCTGGATTACATACTAAAGAAACATTTAAAATGTTGTTCTTCTTCCCTCCTTTCCTTTCTCCCTCCCTCCTTCCTTTCTTCCTTGCCTTCCTTCCTTCCTTCCATTGTTCTTCCATCTCCTCCTCTCTTTTGTTTCCGCTGCCTTTCTTCCTTTCTTCCTTGTCAGAAAAACCATGATTTGTACTGCTTCACTGCTAAGTGGTGATGTGTGTGGGTTGATCATTTGTTTAGTATTAAATTGAGGTCATGCTGGTTTCATTCTGCTGATAAAGGATGTGTCTGCAAGCATCATATTCCATTCTTTCTACCCTGTCCCTTCCAAATGCAGAATGGTCTTCTACTTTCTTTACTCTTTACCTCCTCCACGGGCTTCATCACTTTCCTTATTAACTGTGACACTGTGCTCTAAATCAATCTCTCTAGAGCTGTGGTTTTCAAACTGCAGGTCCTGACCTATTAGTGGGTCTTGAAATCAATTTAGCAGGTTGCAACCAGCATAAAAAAAAAAGAAGTAGAAGAGGACATATGATATTAGAATGCATTGCACATAGAAATGAATCTTGCTTTATTTAATGACATTGGTTTAGTAAAACGTGTACATGTACTCTGACTACTATGCAAAATATATTACTTAATGTGGGGAAAAAAAAGAAAATTTGAAAAAACACCGCTGAGGGATGGTAGAGATTCATTGGTGGCCACTGCAAGAATCTTCAGTGACAGTGGCTATCTATTGTGTCCCACAGACATTTTTCTTCTGGATGATTTGAAGTGGTATCTTATTCAGATGTTCTGCTTCCTGACCCTCAACATTCTTAAAGAAAAGAATTTTCAACCCAGAATTTCATATCCAGCCAAACTAAGCTTCATAAGTGAAGGAGAAATAAAATACTTTACAGACAAACAAATGCTGAGACCCTCCAAGGGGACCCTCTTGGAGTTGCATTAGTTTCTGTCTGTTTTCTAAGCCTTGTGTCTAGACTTTTTTTTTTTTTTTTTGAGATGGAGTCTCACCCTGTTGCCAGGCTGGAGTGCAGTGGTGCGATCTCAGCTCACTGCAACCTCCGACTCCCTGGTTCCAGTGATTTTCCTGCCTCAGCCCTCCGAGTAGCTGCTGGGATTATAGGCATGCGCCACCACACCCAGCTAATTTTTGTATTTTTAGTAGACCCTGGAGCTTGTTACTTTTCAGCGTGAAATTTGGCCCTTGTTACTTGGATCAAGTATATTTTGGCATATTGTGAGATGGCAGCGACATCTGTTTTATTATCTTGCATAGAGTATGACCATTTGTAAGTGTTTCTACAAATGGTGTATATTTAAAACATAAAGTGTGCACAAATAAAAATCCCCAGTGATGGGGACTCAGTTGTTGTCATAATTCATTGGTGCTTCTGGCATGTTGACCAGGATGGTCTCCATCTCCTGACCTCATGAGCCGCCTGCCTCGGCCTCCCAAAGTACTGGGATTACTAGCGTGATCCACCGTGCCCGACAGTCCCTAGACATTTTTATCAGCTCCCAATATCCTTCTAGTAATTATTTTGCTGCCTAAGTGAACCATAGTTGAACCATTATAGTTTGCAAAGGTCTCTGAAATATGCTCTCAAATAGAGAAGTTAAGTGTTAATCTGCCTAATATTGAGGCTGCAAGAGTTCTGAAATAGGAAAGGTCATAAGTGATACCACAAATCTATAATTAATGTGGTTTACTCCCTTCCGCTTTTCTCCCCCCCTCTAAAAAGACAAAGAAAGCCAAGTTGAGTTCACTAATTAGGGTCAAACAGATCCTCAAATAAAGGCAATATTCTGAATAGTGGTAATGTCATTTAGAATTTTAATGAAATTTACTATGCCACATCACCCTTAATTATACTTCACCAAGAGCCTACTGTAATGCTTGGCAATTGGAGTTGGAAAGGATTGTAAGGGGTAAAATCACCAGATGAAACAGTCTCAAGTATGACAATGTGCTTCTGTGCTATTTCAACCAATATATTAAATAATTAGAGGGTTTAGGATCTAAGCAGAGTCCTAGGCTAGAAGTATTTATATATATATGTGTGTGTGTGTGTGTGTGTGTGTGTGTGTGTGTGTGTATATACACATATATATAGCTTTGTTTGTTTATAATAGTACAAGATGGGAAGCAATCTAAATATTCATCAATTATGAATTTTAACAATTAATTGGGTACCTATATAACTGACCATTATGCAACAAAAAAGATTTTCCCTATGTACTGACATGAAATAATCTGAGATAAACTGAGAAGAGCAAGGTGTAGAATGATGCATTTAGTGAGCCTCATTTAGTTTAAAAAAAGGAGAGAGAAGCATATATTTGCTTGCTTATGCATAGAAATGTCTTGGGAGTGATTCACAAGAAACTGATGCCTTTGTCAAAGGAAACCTGCTAGGGGACAGGGGAGGATATTTTTTCCTATTACCTTTTGAATATTTTGAATTTTGTATTAAAAAAGTAAATTTAAAATGAAAAGCACCTTTTAACATGATGATCTTTAACTCTGAGTATCTGTTTTTTTTTTAAGCTCCATTTACTCTTTCTTTTCTTTCCTTTTTTTTTTTTTTTTTTTACCTGAGCCTTAACATGATGAGAATTATAATCTCCAAAACTCCTCATCAGGCAGAATGTGGAATTGAAGTGGAGTAATTAGCCTTGATGATTACTGAAATACTGGAGACCCTGCAGCTTGTTACTTTCCAGGGTGAAATTTGGCCCTTGTTACTTGGATCAAGTATATTTTGGCATATTGTGAGATGGCAGCGACATCTGTTTTATTATCTTGCATAGAGTATGACCATTTGTAAGTGTTTCTACAAATGGTGTATATTTAAAACATAAAATTTGCACAAATAAAAATCCCCAGTGATGGGGACTCAGTTGTTGTCATAATTCATTGGTGCTTCTGAAACAGACCATTTTGTGACATCCAGGATATCACTTGGGAATATTAAACTGTTGCTACTATTGTCCACTTCTTGTCACAGACATTGCTATGAATATATGCAGTGAGAAAACTGTATTTCATATTTATAAAAAATGAAAAATTCTGGTGCAATATACTTTTTTTTTTTAAAACAGCTAGGCCAACAGCACTTGGACTACGATCTTTTCAAGAACTTAAGAGAAAAGAAAATACTTATGTGACTTCTAGTGAGATGCATATCTGTACATTAGATGAATGATTAAAATGCCTATGCTCCCCATAATTTCTATGTTTCCATTTTTAAAAACTTTTCTAGTACCCAGAGTAATAATAAATACAATATGGCTCTCTGTTTTTTGAGCTCTTATTTAGATGATATTAACATATTTGTTCCACAGAAATAAATATCATACTCATTCACAGTATATTTCAGGAGCCTGAGCTAAAGTGGTCTAAGTGGGTGCATTAATAATATTCTATATTCTGCAGAGTTTTATTACTAGAGGTATAAGTGTAAGATAAAACCAGTTAAACTTTCAGTTTCAACCTTATAACATCTAATTCATTATATGCATTTTAAAGAAGTGTCATATTTTCCACTGATACAACTTGCATGCCATCTGTTTGATGAGGGGATATTTGAAGTCATGCCAACTGGCAGCAATGCTTATTGTTGA
This sequence comes from Theropithecus gelada, assembly GCF_003255815.1. NCBI lineage: Eukaryota > Metazoa > Chordata > Mammalia > Primates > Cercopithecidae > Theropithecus > Theropithecus gelada. The sequence continues at coordinate 68,630,450 of NC_037671.1, read as the reverse complement.
AACTGAAATTTGGCACTTAACACCCTCCTATTCCCCACCCCTTCCATTTGTACATGCATCCACAAATAAATGTACCTGAACTATAGTGGATAGGTTTAAACAGTTCAACCAACCACAGTTTTTCTCCCTTCCATCCTCTCTCTTGTTTCCACCACCACCTTCTTCCACCCCACCCCACTCACCTCTCTCTCTCTCTGTCTCTTTCTCTCGCTTGTAGGTAGTGATTCTGTAGACTCTGGAGTAAAGATAATTACACCTCTCAACACTGCTTATAAATTCTGGAATAGAAGATGTTGTATTATTATGGGGTGAGGCTTCAGAAGAAAGCAATAAGAGACATAAAGCATTAATGTTAGGATTAATGAAAATTCTCAGTTGAAGGAAACTGGTGACCCTAGAAAAATGAGGGAGGGAGACGGAGGAGAGAGGCCATTTGCAGAGTAACAGATGTCTTAAAACTGAAATAGATCTTGGATTTGGCAAGAATTTATAAAAGCTTCAGAGTTAACCTCTTCTACCAAAGTGACATTATCTTTCCTTCTCTAGCAGTTGGTTAACTCCAGTTAACTTCAGCAGTAATAGCACTTTGGGCCTGCAAGTTGATGAGGAATCTGATTTAACTAGAATATAGATATTAACTTTTAAATAGAAACATCTTTAGATTTTATATGGTTATAACATTATTTAAAATAATATGCAAACAATTAAAAGTTCAAATTAGATTATTATAATTTCAATTTCTTCTTGGTAGTAATACAGGCCTAGTAGTACTTTCACGAGTTCAGAATTTTTTTTTTTCTTTTTTTTTTGAGATGGAGTTTCGCTTTTGTTGCCCAGGCTGGAGTGCAGCGGCACAATCTCAGCTCACCGCAACCTCCGTGTCTCCGGTTCAAGTGATTCTCTTGCCTCAGCCTCCCGAGCAGCTGGGATTATAGGCATGCACCACCAAGCCCAGCTAAGTTGTGTATTTTTAGTAGAGATGGGACTTCTCCATGTTGGTCAGGCGGGTCTCGAACTCCGATGTCAGGTGATCCACCTGCCTCGGCCTCCCAAAGTGCTGGGATTACAGGCATGAGCCACCACACCTGGCCTGAGTTCAGAATTCTTTAGGTGGTTATTGCTACTTGATTTCTGGCTTCCTGATAAACTGTGCTGTATAGGATACAACAATATTCCAATGCAATTATGCATTTAGTCTTTTCCCACTGAGATATTTACATTTGTTTTTCCATTTGCACTCCCAAAACATGAACTCTCATATAGGTAACATTGAACTATCTCACTAGCAAAAAGTGGTAAAAATATGCTCTGAACTAATGAGGTATAATGACCTAATCTAGAAAGGAGACTCAGAAAAATGCTATACCAATTCATCAATTACATGCATAAAACAGAGTTTTCTTCAATTTTACTTTTGGTAGTGACATACGCTTTCTGCTATATTATATATTTATGTAGCGATGCACAACAATATCTAAAAATACATAAGGCTGGGAGTAAAATAAACTTTCAGTTTAGATCTCAGCTCACTACTTATTGGCTTTTTGATCTTGGGCAATCTACTGATTTTCTCTGAGTGTCAGTTTTCATCTCTAAATTTGGGAAAAATTATAAATGCATCAAAGATATAATTAAATGAGTTATGTGTGCTTTATCTTTTTCCCCTCTGGTCCATACATTTCTTTTGCTGTTTTTCATTTAACATCTTAATGTTTTACTTAATGATTTGTAATTGCGTTTTGTACATAGTGCTAATAACTCCTTGTTTTATTTGTTGTTGATGATTATTCAAAACTCATGGTCTTGCATTTTGCTTATATTTTAAAAGTGGACTTTTAGAATTTTAACGCTGACAAAATTGCACCATCCTCCCCAAATTATTTCCTCCATCATGCCTGGTGTGAAAAAAGTCCTTCCTTAACCAGGAATCAGGTCCTTCCAGACACACACACACACACACACACACACACGGACACACATACACACAGACACACACAGATATGTATTTGTTTTTCTATTTTTATTCTTCAGTTTTACATCTCTTTCTTCAATGTAATTGTCATATATTTAGCATATGATGTCAGATAACATCTTAAATAAATGTTATTCCAAATAATTAGCTTACAATTTACTCAATGGCATTAATGAATAATCCCTTTACTTTTGCATGTTTTTGATATCATATATTATTTTGCTCGGATTGAATCTTAAGTGATTTTTTCTGTTGCACTGATCGCTCTGTTCTTCTGTCAGTTCTTCACTTTTTCTACGTTTATAGCAGGTTTCACCATCTGGTAGGGTCAATCCTTCTCCATTAGTCATTATCAAAATGTTGAGCATTTTGTCCTCCTGTTTTTCCAGATAACACTTTGGAATTTATGGAGTATTTGAACATTTTTTATTTGCATGTTTTAAAAAACTAATACATGCACATGGTAAAAAGGAAAAAAATAAAGTAGAAAGTAAATATTTATCTCAATCCTGATCCCTAGTTTTCCTTTCCCAAAGGTGAACTACTTGGTGGTTAAAAACACTGGCTCTTGAAACAGAATGACTGGATTCAAATTACAGCTTGCAACTGCTAGCTGTGGAACCCTAGGAAAATCACTTATAAATGCTCTATGCCTCAGTTTCCCTATCTGGAAGATGAGGATAATAATTACACCTAACAAATGAATTGTTTCCATAATAGAATAAGTAAACCACTTAGAACAATGCCTAGTTCATTGTAAGTGTGCTGTAAAACTTAGCTATTGCTATAACTAGAAAAAGTTTCATGTAAATACTTCTAGAGATAGTCTATGCAAACAAAAGCACATGTGCTTTATGCAAACAAATGGAAGCAAAGTGTGTATATTTCTCTGTACCACTTTAAAGACATTAATAATGATGTAGATAATTCTGTATCAGTTTATATCGATCTGTCTTATTTTTTTCAAATTACTTCATAATAGATCATTGTATAGATATATTATTGTTTATGTTAAAGACCTTGCTAGTGAATATTTAGGTTGTTTCCAGTATTTTACTACTACAAACAATTTCGCAATGAATAATTTTGTCTTTATTTACCTGTACATTTGTTGAACAATTCCTAGAAATAGAATTGCTAAATCAAAGCATTTTTCACTTGACCTCCCTAGATATTGTAGCAACTTGTACAACCATCGATGATGTGGAATAGATTTTGCATCAACACACTATTATTAGCACAAAAGATTGTCAAACTCTGTCTTTGTGAGTCTAAGATAGGAAAAATGTTTCATGATTTTAATTTGCATTTACTTCACTATGAGTAAGGTCTTTTTCTTTGGATATGCTTTAAAAGGTATTTTTTATTTGAAGAGTCAACGAATGTCTTTTTTCCATTTTTAATTGGGGTTTGGTCTTTTTCATATTGATTTGTAAGAGCTTTTGGATATTACAAATATTGGGTCTTTGACACATGTGTGGTAAACATATTTTCTCCAGTTCTTCATTTGTCTGTTACATCTTTTATAAATTTTGTTTATGTGATCTAGACATTTAAAGTTGCTATGTGGTTAATTTCTTCTGGATTTTGTTACCGGCTTCTGATTTCTTTTTTGCGTCACGGACTTGAGAGTAGGTCACATCTGTTGTTCTCTGGATCTTTTGTGTGATATTGAGGAATGTGCTTAAGAGAGTCGAGGGTTAGAAGAAAGATGTTCGAGTTCTGATTGTGATCCATCTCAATTTAATAGTTTTTAAGGCAACTAACCAGGAGATTAAAGGTTATTAAAGGTTAAAGAGGAAGGCAATCATTGTCACATCTGTCACGGGAGTGAACTTGCAGCTTTTCTCTCTAGACCAAGGATGCTTGCTGGTGGCCTAAGTCATGGGCCATTAGGTGTAACCTCCCATTTCGGTCTTCATCATTATAATTTATTTCTAAGTTTGCCATGGCATACCAGGGAGTTTCAGTAAAATGTGAAAATCTTTTTTTTGGAGTGTATGTATTGAAAATATTTGTATATCTTTAATTTATATTATCGTTGTAGATACAGGCAAAAATAGATACTGTCTCTCACTTTGCTTATCAAATAAAGTGTCTTTTTAGTGCATTGGTACCATTAGTGTTCTTGAGATTTAGTGATGTTTATTGCTCACTTTACTGAAGAGAATACTGGAAAAGAAAATACAGAGTATTGGATGAGATTTCTGCAGTACTGAGCAAGTATATCAAAGAAGATAGATTTATATGTTTTATACAGGAAAAAAGGGTTCATGTCTCTTTTCTACCCCAGTAGACCTAATGTGAGCATGTGAGCACTAAGTTTTTTTTTTTTTTTTTTTTTTTTTTAATCTATGGACACTGTATTCTTGGAACTGCTTCATTGAGCTATGAGCAAGTTTTTTCTCTGCTCAAATTTTCTCATATTTCTGTCCCCAACTCCTTTGTTCTTTCCTGTGATATTTTACAAAAAACCCATTCAACTTAATAAAAGCTAAACTCATTTAAAATAATCCTAGGAAATTGAAAATCAAAAAAGCTCCAATAATATCATAAATACATTATTAGCTCATTTCCCCTGGCACCATCTACCATTTGCATAGTGTAACTTCATATGGTCTTTTATGACTTAATTAACCAATCTCTTTATTTAAATATTTATATTGTTTTCAAGGTTTTGCTTTTACAATCAATAATGGAGATGTTTGTACATATAAGATGTTTGTACATACAATATTTTCCCCACTCGGTGGCTGATTTTCTTCAGGCAAATTATTAAAAGTAGAATTTTGGATCAAAGAATAGGCATATTTTTGGGGCATTTGATACCTATCCATATTGTGTCCTCCATAACTTATGAAAACTGATACCAACAATAGAGGACATCTTCTTTCCTAGAGCCCTTATTAATACTGAGCATTCACATTGAAAGATCTCTATCAATTTCTAGATGAAAGATATTATCCCATTGGTAGTATAATTTGCATTTATTGGTTATGAATGAGGCTAAACTTTTTTTGCTTATTGGATTTATTTTGTTAGAAAATGTGCACTTAAATAATTAAAATTTTGTGTTGTTTGATTTTTTATTATTGATTTATAAGAGCTCATTGTATATAAAGGGTATTTATCCTTTGTCATGTAGCACACTGAATATTCAATAATCCAAACGTTCTTCTGAAGTTTGTTTATATATGTATATACTGACACATGTATATATAGTACTTTTACTTGATTTTTACATATGTACGTACACACACATCATTTTGCTTTCATACATGTCAATGCTTATTCATGTATATAGAATATGTGATATATTAATATCATATATCATAAAAACTCTGTAAAGTAAGTTATATTATTAATAGTTTTATATTATATATGATATGTAATATATGGTATTTAATTATAATATAATTGTATAATATAGTAATATAATAATATAATTATAATATAATTACATATCACATACAATCTAATCTAACAATACATTTTTAATCCTGTTTTATATTGTATGCAAGGAGTTTAGAGATGGAGAGGACAACTTGCCCAGGGTCATTCAGCTAGAGGAGGCTGAAATTAGACCTTCAGAACCCCAAGTGAATCAGAAAATTATATTTTTACATAGAATCTCTAGATCTGTTAATGTTGCCAACTAATTCAGATACGTTTTATATATTGTGTGACTCAACAAAATGCAGTCCAAGGACAAAATAGCCACACACTGAATGCAGCCCATTGCTACCATTTTGTGACTTTGGACTTACAGGATCTTTTATTCATGTACATCTTTTCAGTACTGCTGGCTTTGTTCACCACTGCTGTCTTTTTTGGATCTTTCTATGAGGCATTTTATTATTCTCTGATCTCTACACTGTTAAATAGGGTTTATGTACTGGTTTCTTCTCATATTCTTGCAAGCAATTAAAAAGGACAAATAGGCCCATCCAAAGAAGAAAGAGAGAGCGGGAGAAAGACAGAGAGAGAGAGAGAGAGAGAGAGAGAGAAGCTGTGTTCATTTGAGGTACAATATACTAAAATGAAAAAACTCTTGATGAGTTTAGGAAAATTAAAATATTGTTTTGAGAAGAATCAGGTAATCTTATAAAGATGTCTCTTTACCTCTTATCCTCATTGAAAATCTTTCACCCTAAATACTGCAATGCTCTGTTTCATTAGTGGAGTGCATTGTGTCGATTGCAGGGTTATGTTACCTCTCGTCATCATCCTGTTGTCTATACGCTGCTTTTTTTTTTTTTTTTTTTTTGCCTCCAAACTCCTCATTTGAAATTTTTTCCTCATTCACGAAATTGTTTTTTTGTGTGACATTAGTCCCATTTATGCCCTTTTCTCTTTTCTTGGTGTACATATGTAGCTAGTGGTACTGGTCTTTGCATTTCAACTGCACTTTAATTGGTTGGGATATTTCATTTGAATCCTTAAGCTTGGAGTACACTGTCTTACAATATCCAGCAGAGAAATCAGTCCTAGCAGCCCTTTCCTTGCAGAGTTGACATGGTTGAAGTGCTCTACAGGCAATGGAAGCTTTTATTCCGGAAATAGAGAGAAACTTCATGAACTGAAGGACTGGTGTGTGATCTGCAAAACAGAAAATGAGATTGACTAAACTGGGACATTTCTGCCTCCTCCTGCTGAACTAAAACAGAATATATTCAGCCAATCCCATTTGCAGTCTGGCATTGGAGTGCTCCTGTGATAAGGGCTACATAATAACATGGAGTAAAATCTAAACAATTGCTAGGATTACCTATATATGTATATATACACATATGTACATACATGTGTGTATATGTATATATATTTCCTTTAAAGAGATATCTGTTGCTATGCTATAATTTTTAAAAGATATCATGATTGAAGATATACCTTTTTGAAGTTAAAAACCTTCCTCTTCAATTTTTGTAAAAGACCCCTTTTGCCTCTTATACAATGTTAAGAAAACAGATAGATAATACAAATTATATATCTTTCTGATTATTTAAACTTTTCATTTATATTTGTATCAGGTTTAAAAAAAAGACCTTTAAGGGCAAAGAAAAAGAGCTGGGGGCAGAGCAGAAATGAGATTAAGTATCCTCATCTATTGTCCCTATAGCAGGCCTTCCCAGACAGCCAAATTACAAATTGCACAGGAGGTAAGAAATTTTATTCCCTTTTAAAATTGCTAAAAAACAAACAAAAGAAGAAGAATATTTTGTGGCATTTAAGAGTTATATGTAATTCAAATTGTAATGTCCATAAATCGAGTCATATTGGATTTAAGTGTGGTCTGTGGCTGCTTTTCTGCTGTAATGGCAGAGCTGTGTAGTTGCAAAAGAGACCACATGTGTCTCAAAGTCTAAAATATTTACTACCTGGCTATTTACAGAAAAGTTTGCTGACCCCCGAGTCACAGTAATAATTGTTTAAATTGTAATATCTTGTTCTTAATTTAGAAAAATAACTGTTGTGGATTGCTGCTTGCTCTCTTCTAGTTCAGCTGGAGTTTTTCCTCCAAATTATTAATCTGCATATATCTGTTCTGTAATGTTTTTTCAGTTTTGTCTTAACTTTATTAAGATATGCCCATCACTCTTATTTCCGTTTGTTTCAAAACAATATTGAGGGTGCACTCAGACTTTAATCAAGCATAAAGGAAGAATTGGAAGTGAGATTGGTCCCAGTAAATGTACTCCTCAGCATGTATCAATACTTTTAACTCTTGTATTGGGTCACATTACCACCTGATCAAAACCACTTGAAATGCCAACTTGTTGTCCGGCAGTATTAAACAGCATTGTGATGTATAATACATATTTCATATTCCTTGCATTAGCATACAACGCCTTTCACAATGTTGCCGCAACATGCCCTTCTTATGTCATTTTTAAATCCTCTCCTGTTTATGTGTCCTCTTCTGCCACAATGATCCTCACACTCTTCCCCACCAGCTTTGTCTAATTTCTATACATTTGTTTTACCTGGAACTCCCTATTCACCATCATTAATCTCTTGTTTTTAATCTGCTCCAAATTTGAGGTGACACCGCTCTATGGCCCAGATTATATATCACTTTAATTAATCTATTTTCAATGCTCTGAAAATTTTAGGTGTTCAAGATCAGAAATTCCTTAAGGTCAATGAGTTTTTACCATTTGTCCATTTGTTTTTCATTAATGGCCATTTGTCCATTTATTTGTTTTTCATTAATGCCCATTTTCATTAATGTCTATTATTCATTATTTGTTTTTCATTAATGTCCATTTGTCCATTTGTTTGTCTTTAACTAAATGCCCTCACCGTATTTAGACATTACTCTCATGTTCCTGGTTTTCCATCTAGGAGTAGAAAATGAAACCATCCTAGGTCTAGATCTGTTGTTGCTTCAGTGTATACAGCGAAGCAGGGTGTATTAGTCAGGGTTCTCTAGAGGGACAGAACTAATAGGATAAATGTATATATGAAAGGGAGTTATTAAGGAGAATTGACTCACACAGTCGCAAGGTAAAGCCCTGGGACAGGCTGTCTGCGAGTTGAGGAGGAAGGAAGCCAGCGGTGGATCAGTCTGAGTCCCAAAACCTCAAAAGTAGGGAAGCCGACAGTGTAGCCTTTAGTCTGTGGCCAAAGGCCTGAGAGCCCCTGGCAAACCACTGATGTAAGTCTGAGTCCAAAAGCTGAAGAACTTACAGTCTGATGTTCCAGGGCAGGAAGAATCCAGCATAGGAGAAAGACGAAGGCTGGAAGACTCAGCAAATCTAGTCCTTCTACGTTCTTCTGTCTGCTTTTATCCTGGCTGCACTGGCAGCTAAGTAGGTGGTGACCACCCAGACTGAGCATGGGTCTGCCTCTCCCAGTCCGCTGACTCAAATGTTAATCTCCTTCGGCAACACTTTCACAGACATACCCAGGAACAATACTTTGTGTCCTTCAATCCAATCAAGTTGACACTGAGTATTAACCATCTCACAGGGAATTACAGACCCTCAACTCCAGCAAATGAAGGTGATGTCATGGTTCTCTCTCTCCAATTTTTTTTTTTTTTTTTTTTTTAAGGGATAAAAGGGCCGATGTTGTGACTGCCAATGAAATTATGTACATCCTTCTTGAGGGTTAATCCCATTAATTCCTATCAGGTGGCAAAGATTTAAGTGAATCCTTAAACTGCTAAAGGGGTACTTGACACGAAGTTCCCGGAAAAAGGAACCTTAGGCAGAGGAATTATATGTATTAGTCTTCCTTCTTTAGTGCAAGCATGCAAACACCTCAGAAGACAATGGGTGAAGAAATCTTTGACATGCCCTGCTTTGGAATGATGGTCATCTATTTATTATTATTTAATCTAATAAGAATAAAAAACTCATATAGCAGGGTGACAGAAAGTTTGACATTTTCTTTAAAATTTCACATAGCAATTTGGCAAATTCTACTTGTATTTTAATTTCAGCTTTTATTATACTCCCTAACTCTGCCAGGCAGAATTACTTATTTTTTCTGCACCATAGCATTTTGTTTAGTCATAGCGCGTACTGTGATGTTTTGTAATTTATATTTCTATCTCCTCAAATAGACTGTGAACTTCTTGAGGAATAAGAAGAAAAGGATCTCACTAAAAATGTTAACAATGATCACTTTTGATAGTGAGGTTATTTGTGATCCTTTAAAAAATTCTTTTTGCTTTTGCTTATTTAATTTTCTATTCTTTTTCTAACTTTAAAAAATTTGTTCGGCAAGTAAGTATTGACTTTGTGCCAGTTTACATTTTAAGCATTGGGTAATATGCAGTAATCAAAATAGAGCAGAATCCCTGTTCTTATGCAGCTTATATTCTTGTGAGAAGACAGAACAAAAGAAGGGTAGGGAAGAAAAGAAGGAGGAGGAGGAAAAAAGAAAAAGACGGTGAGACAAAAGGAAGAGGAAGAGAGAAGAAGGAGAAGAGAAGGAAGACAAAGTAATAGTAATAGTAGAGGGTGAGCAATGACTGTTGATCATTTGGAGGTAAATGCGAGGTAAAGGATAGCTCCTAATGGGTAAAATCTTGTTAAGTAGAGAATATATAGAAGATACAAACATGTTAGTATGCCAGGAGTTTCTTTAACATCATTTCTAACAGTGAAAATTTCTTTAAAAAAAACAGTGCTGGAAATTCCAAACTCAAGATGTATAAAATCCTGTCTACTGTTGTGGAGAGTGTTGATGGATGAGGGGTTAGATGGAACCCTTTCAGTCACCTTCTGACACACCTACTAGTTTCCTCTGCCTCTACGGAAACTTCAAGAAGACTTCAAGGAAGTTACTGTACTATGTTTAAAGTTATATATTTAAAGTACGAAAGAGGGGACAATTTACGGGTCAAATTCTTTGTAGAGATAGGATAGGATGTTAAGAACACAACTTTGGAAAGCACGATATAGTTCATTGGGAGAGAAAAAAATAAGAGAAAGGGGGAGGCCTACAAAAATGTTAGGATGATGGCAACAGTGGGTTGGAATAGTTTTAACCTCATCCCCCAACCCCCAGACATACCACCAAAAGCAACATAAATGATAATAATAACAAATCTTTAAAATGATTAATTGCTTTTGTTAATATTATGTAAAATTTGTGTAAATAGACTTTTACGAAGTTCTATGATTATAGATCCAAAATGTTATGATATAATTGAAATCAATGTGCTTGCTTGCAAAGGCAGTTTCAAGATTTGTCCCTTAATCCTCCCTTTTAGCTGGATTACCATGCCAGGCCACTCCTGTTCAGTGATCAAAAGGAGTGAGAAAAGAGAAGGCACATTGGTTGGCTTCATTTTTTTCTCAGGAAAATAGAAGGTTGACTCACAGCTTAAGACGTGTAAACTTGGGAAAAAAGGAAGCAGTATCTGGAGTAGCAACGAAAGGCATGGCATAAATAAAATAAATTAGAATAATGTGGATTATAGACATTCTCAGCTCCCGCTGTTATGGATAGGTGCTCTTTTTATTGCTTTTCTTCCTTATCAGTAGTAACAATAATTAACAATTTGCTACTCCACTGTAAAACTCAAACTATTTTAACTTTTGAGATATTGCTATTATTCTTACCTGTGTTGTTGCTATTTGCACCTATGTAACTATTTTAAATTTACTACACCAGCAGAAGCAGTCAGAGTAGAACTACCTAGATGGATACCAGAATTCTGATAAAAGGAATATTTACATGTAGGGTAGAGATAATGTGGCCCCTTGAGTTCTTGGAAAAAACTCAAGAGTTGGACCTGACAAATAATCCAATGTACTAGGTAGGTTTTTGCTGCTAGCATTGATTCTGTACTGGGACCAAAATGATAATAAACTATTACCCCTCCATCCAAGGAAGGTAATTGTTAAATCTAATGATGGCTTTTTTTCCCCTTTAGGGAAGAATAGGATGGCAAATTCTTAGGTGAAATTGATGCTTCTATTCTAATGCAGGTCTGGGACAAGGAATTTGGTGAGTGTGACAGATGCTTTCCATAGCACACTACTTATTAGCCCAGGAGTCAGGAGGTAGTTAAAAGAAACAGGTAACATTTGAGTTCTACTTTTTTTCACTCTATGTGAGAGAAAAATTGCTTTTATCTGGGGAGAAGATGATGTTATTTAGTCAATTATGGAAAAAGGAAATAATAAAACAGTCAGGCCTGAAATAAGAGAAAACTATATATAATGGTAAGGTTCATCCCACATAAAATCTCATCATATTCAGAGTTAAACATCAGCCTTTCCCACCTCTTGGTTATTCTCCTCCTTATTTCCAGTGAAGCTTCCTTCCTCTATGACCCAAGGTGCTAGAATTTCTCACTGGAATGCTTATCTTTAGATCTGCCATTTATAAGAAGTTTCTAGAATAAGTCTGCGACACTTTCCTTATCAAATAACCAAACTTTCTTCTTTCTCATCACGATGACATACTGAGTGGCATGCGCTGAATTGTGTAACCTCTAATTCATATGTGGAAGTCATAACCCCCAGTGCCTAAGAATGTGACCTTATTTGGAAACAGGGTCGTTGGAGATACTCAAGTTAAGATGAGGCTGATAGGATGGGCTTTAATTCAATGTGACTGTGGGTTTATAAATAGGAGAAATATGGACAGGGAGAATGAGGTGTGAAGATGCAGGCCGAGGTTGTGATGATGTTTCCGCAAGCTAATGAACACCAAGGACCACCAGAAAACCACTAGAAACTAGGAAAGAAGCCTGGAACAGAGTCTCCCTTACAGACCTTAGGAAAAAATCCAATCTTGATGACATCTTGATCTCAGCCTTCTAGTTTTCAGAGCTTGAGCTACTCAATTCATGATACATTCTTATATCAGCCCTAACTAACTAATACACTTGGGAAAGCAATTCCTCTCTAAAGTATTAACAACATATAACAAAGGCATTACCAACTCAGAACTTTCAGTTATTGACAATTTAAGATACTATATACATTTGAAATTGGGGGAGAAAGATGGAGTAGAAAACAGGCACTTTGTTTGAAAAATCTGTACAAAAGCTGTTAGACTCACCAGGCGACCTCTACCACTCACATAGATGTGCAACTATTCCAGCTAAAGCCAGGGCACTTGTTCTCTAAGCAATTGACCCAGAGAATCCCTGGACTAAGGGGCAGAAAGCACAACTGAGGGCAAAGAAGAGACACTGAACAGAAAATCTGAAGTGTCAGTGAAAGTATAGGTATCGAATGGTGAGACAACCCCATCCACAACAAAATTCTCCCCTTTCTCAGCAACCAGAACACCAGGCTTTTTGTATCCATCTCCTTCCAAGTAAGAGACAGTCTGACTGCCTTTGGAATCTCTTCATTCCAAGAGAAAATATCTACTTTCTTATAGCTGGGTTTCCCCAATGAAATGACTAGGTTCCCATCAGATTACTCTACAGAGAATTCACAATAGATAATTTTTTAAAATTATACTTTAAGTTCTGAGAAACATGCAGGATTGTTACACAGGTATACACGTGCCATGGTGGTTTGCTGCACCCATCAACCTGTCATCTATATTGGGTATTTCTCTTCATGCTACCCCTCCCCAACCCCTGACCTCTGACAGGCCTCAGTGTGTGATGTTCCCATCCCTGTGTCCATGTGTTCTCATTGTTCAAATCCCACTTATGAGGGAGAACATGCAGTGTTTGGCTTTCTATTCCTGTGTTAGTTTGCTGAGAATTATGGTTTCTGGCTTCATCCATGTTCCTGCAAAGCACATGAATTCATCCCTTTTTATGGCTGCATAGTGTTCCATTGTGTATATGTGCCACATTTTCTTTCTCTAGGCTATCACTGATGGGCATTTGGTTGGTTCCAACTCTTTGCTATTGTGAACAGTGCCACAATAAATATACATGTGCATGTGTCTTTATACTAGAAGAATTTATAATCTTTTGGGTATATACCCAGTAATGGGATTGCTGGGTCAAATGGTATTTCTGGTCCTAGATCCTTGAGGAATCACCACACTGTCTTCCACAATGGTTGAACTAATTTACACTCCCACCAACAGTGTAAAAGCGTTCCTATTTCTCCACATCCTCTCTAGCATCTGTTGTTTCCTGACTTTTTAATGATCACCATTTTAACTGGCACGAGATGGTATCTCACTGTGGTTTTGATTTGCATTTCTCCAATGACCAGTGATGATGAGCTTTTTTTTCATATGTCTGTTGGCCGTATAAATGTCGTCTTTTGAGAAGGGTCTGTTCATATCCTTCCCTCACTTTTTGATGGGGTTGGTTGTTTATTTCTTGTAAATTTATTTAAGTTCCTCATAGATTCTGGATATTAGCCCTTTGTCAGATGGATAGATTGCAAAAATTTTCTCCCATTCTGTAGGTTGCCTGTTCACTCTGATGATAGTTTATTTTGCTGTGTAGAAGCTCTTTAGTTTAATTAGATCCCATTTGTCAATTTTGGCTTTTGTTGTCGTTGCTTTTGGTGTTTTAGTCTTGAAGTCTTTGCCCATGCCTATGTCCTGAATGGTATCGCCTTGGTTTTCTTCTAGTGTTTCTATGGTTTTAGGTCTTAGGTTTACATCTTTAATCCACCTTGAGTCAATTTTTGTATAAAGTGTAAGGGAGGGCTCCAGTTTCAGTTTTCTGCATATGGCTAGCCAGTTTCCCATATACCATTTATTAAATAGGGAATCCTTTCCCCATTGTTTGTTTTTGTCAGGTTTGTCAAAGATCTGATGATTGATGTGTGGAGTTATTTTTGAGTCCTCTGTTTTGTTCCATTGGTCTATATATCTGTTTTGGTAGCAGTGCCATGCTGTTTTGGTACCAGTACCATGCTGTTTTGGTTACTGTAGCCTCGTAGTATAGTTTGAAGTCAGGTAGCGTGATGTCTCCAGCTTTGTTCTTTTTGCTTAGGATTGTCTTGGCTATACGGGTTCTTTTTTGTTTCCATATGAAATTTAAAGTAGTTTTTTTCTAATTCTGTGAAGAAAGTCAATGGTAGCTTGATGGAGATAGCACTGAATCTATAAATTACTTTGGGCCGTATGGCCATTTTCACAATATTGATTCTCCTATCCATGAGCATGGAGTGTTTTTCCATTTGCTTATTTCCTTGAGCAGTGGTTTATAGTTCTCCTTGAAGAGGTCCTTCACATCCCTTATAAGTTGGATTCCTAGGTATTTTATTCTCTTTGTAGCAGTTGTGAATGGGAGTTCACTCATGGTTTGGTTATTTGTCTGTTATTGGTGTATAGGAATGCTTGTGATTTTTGCATGTTGATTTTGTATCCTGAGAATTTGCTGAAGTTGCTTATCAGCTTAAGGGGATTTTGGGTTGAGATGATGGGGTTTTCTAAATATACAATCATGTCATCTGCAAAGAGAGACAATTTGACTTCCTCTCTTTCTAACTGATTACCCTTTCTTTCCTTCTCTTGCCTGATTGCCCTGGCCAGAACTTCCAATACTATGTTGAATAGGAGTGGTGAGAGAGGGCATCCCTGTCTTGTGCCAGTTTTCAAAGGGAATGCTTCCAGTTTTTGCCCATTCAGTGTGATATTGGCTGTGGGATTGTCATAAATAACCCTTATTATTTTGAGATATGTTCCATCAATACCTAGTTTATTGAGGGTTTTTAGCATGAAGGGCTGTTGAATTTTATCAAAGCCTTTTCTGCATCTATTGAGATAATCATGTGGTTTTTGTCATTGGTTCTGTTTATGTGGCGGATTACATTTATTGATTTGTGGATGTTGAACCAGCCTTGCATCCCAGGGACGAAGCCAACTTGATCATGGTGGATAAGCTTTTTGATGTACTGCTGGATTCGGGTTGCCCGTATTTTATTGAGGATTTTTGCATCAATGTTCATCAGGGATATTGGCCTGAAATTTTCTTTTATTGTTCTGTCTCTGCCAGGTTTTGGTATCAGGATGATGCTGGCCTCACAAAATGAGTTAGGGAGGATTCCCTCTTTTTCTATTGTTTGGAATAGTTTCAGAATGAATGGTACCACCTCCTCTTTGTACCTCTGGCAGAACTTGGCTGTGAATCCATCTGGTCCTGGGATTTTTTTGATTGGTAGACTATTAATTACTACCTCACTCTCAGAACTTGTTATTGGTGTATTCAGGGATTCAACTTCTTCTTGGTTTAGTCTTGGGAGGGTGTATGTGTCTAGGAATTTATCAATTTATTCTAGATTTTCTAGTTTATTTGCTTAGAGGTATTTACAGTATTTTCTGATGGTAGTTTGTATTTCTGTGGGATCAGTCGTGATATCCCCTTTATCATTTTTTATTGCATCTATTTGATTCTTCTTTCTTCTCTTCTTTATATTCTGGCTAGTGGTCCATCTATTTTGTTAATCTTTTCAAAAAACCAACTCCTTGATTCATTGAATTTTTGAAGGGTTTTTTTGTGTCTCTACCTCCTTCAGTTCTGCTCTGATCTTAATTATTTCTTGCCTTCTGCTAGCTTTTGAATTTATTTGCTCTTGTTTCTCTAGTGTTTTTAATTGTGAAGTTAGGGTGTCAATTTCAGATCTTTCCCACTTTCTCCTCTGGACATTTAGTGCTATAAATTTCCCTCTAAACACTGCATTAGCTTTGTCCCAGAGATTCTGGTACATTGTATCTTTGTTCTCATTGGTTTCAAATAACTTACTAATTTCTGCCTTAGTTTTGTTATTTACCCAGTAGTCATTCAGGAGTTGTTCAGTTTCCATGTAGTTTTGTGGTTTTGAGTGAGTTTCTTAATCCTGAGTTCTAATTTGATTGCACTGTGGTCTGAGAGATGGTTTGTTATGATTTATATTCTTTTGCATTTGCTGAGGAGTGCTTTACTTCCAATTATGTGGTCAATTTTAGAATAAGTGCAATGTGGTGCTGAGAAGAATGTATATTCTGTTGATTTGGGGTGGAGAGTTCTGTAGATGTCTATTAGGTCTGCTTGATCCAGAGCTGAGTTCAAGTCCTGAATATCCTTGTTAATTTTCTGTCTCATCGATCTGTCTAATATTGACAGTGAGGTGTTAACGTCTCCCACTATTATTGTGTGGGAGTCTAAGTCTCTTTGTAGTTCTCTAAGAACTTGCTTTATGGATCTGGGTGCTCCTGTATTGGGTGCATACATATCAGGATAGTTAGCTCTTCTTCTTGCATTGATCCCTTTACCATTATTTAATGCCCTTCTTTGTCTTTTTTGATCTTTGTTGGTTTAAAATCTGTTTTATCAGAGACTAGGATTGCAAACCCTGCTTTTTTTTTGTTTGTTTTCCATTTGCTTGGTAAATATTCCTCCATCCCTTTATTTTGAACCTGTGTATGTCTTTGCATGTGAGATGGGTCTCCTGAATACAGCACACTGATGGGTCTTGCATCTTTATCCAATTTGCCAGTCTGTGTCTTTTAATTGGGGCATTTAGCCTGTTTACATTTAAGGTTAATGTTGTTATGTGTGAACTTGATTCTGTCATTATGATGCTAACTGGTTCTTTTGTGCATTAGTTGATGCAGTTTCTTCATAGTGCTGATGGTCTTTACAATTTGGTATGTTTTTGCAGTGGCTGGTACCGGTTTTTCCTTTCCATATTTAGTGCTTCCTTCAGGAGCTCTTGTAAGGCAGGGCTGCTGGTGACAAAATCTCTCAACATTTGCTTGCCTGTAAAGGATTTTATTTCTCTTTTGCTTGTGAAGGTTAGTTTGGCTGGATATGAAATTCTGGGTTGAAAATTCATTTCTTTAAGAAGTTGAATATTGGCCCACCACTCTCTTTTGGCTTGTAGGGTTTCTGCAGAGAGTTCCACTGTTAGCTTGATGGGCTTCCTTTTGTGGGTAACCTCACCTTTCTCTCTGGCTGCTCTTAACATTTTTTCCTTCATTTCAACCTTGGTGAATATGATGATTCTGTGTCTTGGGGTTGTTCTTCTTGAGGAGTATCTTAGTGGTATTCTCTGTATTTCCTGGATTTGAATGTTGTCCTGTCTTGCTAGGTTGGGGAAGTTCTCCTGGATGATATTTTGAGGAGTCTTTTCCAACTTGGTTCCATTCTCCCCATCACTTTCAAGTACACCAAATACGTAGGTTTTGTCTTTTCACATAGTCCCATGTTTCTTGGAGACTTTGTTCATTCCTTTTCATTCTTTTTTCTCTAATCTTGTCTTTACACTTTATTTGATTAAGTTGATCTTCAATCTCTCATATCCTTTCTTCTGCTTGGTCTATTTGGCCGTTGATACTTGTGTACGCTTCACAAAGCTCTCATGTTTGTTTTTCAGCTCCATCAGGTCATTTATATTCTTCTTCAAACTGGCTATTTTAGTTAAAAATTCCTCTAACCTTTTTTCAAGGTTCTTAGCTTCCTTGCATTGGGTTAAAACATGCTCCTTTAGCTTGGAGGAGTTTGTTATTACCCACCTTCTGAAGCCTACTTCTGTCAATTCTTCAAACTCATTCTCCATCCAGTTTTATTCCCTTGCTGGCGAGGAGTTGTGATCCTTTGGAGGAGAAGAGGCATTCTGGTTTTTGAAATTTTCAGCCTATTTGTGCTGGTTTTTCTTCATCTTCATGGATTTATCTACCTTTGATCTTTGATGTTGGTGACCTTCAGATGGGGTTTCTGTGTAGATGTCCTTTTTGTTGATGTTGATGCTATTCCTTTATGTTTGTTAGTTTTGCTTCAAACAGTCAGGGCCTTCTGCTGCAAATCTGCTGGATTTTGCTGGAGGTCCACTCCAGACCTTGTTTGCCTGGGTATTACCAGTGGAGGCGGCAGAACATCAAAGATTGCTGCCTGTTTCTTCCTCTGGAAGCTTCATCCCAGAGGGGCACCCACCAGATGCCAGCCAGAACTCTCCTGTATGAGGTGTCTGTTGACCCCTGCTGGGAGGTGTCTCCCAGTCAGGAGGCATGGAGTTAGGGCCCCATTTGAAGTGGCAGTTTATCCCTTAGCAGAGCTCTAGTGCTGTGCTGGGAGATCTGCTGCTCTCTTCAGAGCTGGCATGCAGGAATGTTTAAGTCTGCTGAAGCTGCACCCACAGTTGCCCCTTCCCCTATGTGCTGTGTCTCTGGGAGATGGGAGTTTTATCTATAAGCCCCTGACTGGGGCTGCTGCTTTTCTTTCAGAGATACCCTGCCCAGAGAGGAAGAATCTAGAGAGGCAGTCTGGCTATAGTGGATTTGCTGAGCTGTGGTGGGCTCTGCCCAGTTTGAACTTCCCAGCGATTTTGTTTATACTGTGAGGTGAAAACTGCCTACTCAAGCCTCAGTAAAGGTGGACACCCCTCCCCCTACCAAGCTTGAGCACCCCAGGTTGACTTCAGACTGCTGTGCTGGCAGCAAGAATTTAAAACCAGTGGATCTTAGCTTGCTGGGATCCCTGGGGGTGGGCACCACTGACCTAGACTACTTGGCTCCCTGGCTTCAGCTCCCTTCCCAGGAGAGTGAGTGGTTCTGTCTCGCTGGCATTCCAAGAGCCACTGAGGTATAGAAAAAAACAAACAAACAAACAAACAAAAAAACAAACTCCTGCAGCTAGCTCAGTGTCTGCCCAAAGGGCTGCCCAGTTTCTTGCTTGAAGCGTAGGGCCCTGATGGTGTAGCCACCCAAGGGAATCTCCTCATCTGTGGGTTGCAAAGACCATGGGAAAAGTGTAATATCTGGGCCAAAGTGCACCGTTCCTCACAGCACAGTCCCTCATGGCTTCCCTTAGCTAGGGAAGGGAGTTCCCTGATCCCTTGTACTTCCCGAGTGATACGATGCCCCACCCTGCTTCTGCTCGCCCTCTGTGGGATGCACCCACTGTCTAACCGGTCCCAGTGAGATGAGCTGGGTACTTCAGTTGGAAATGCAGAAATCAACCACCTTCTGTGTTGATCTCACTGGGAGCTGCAGACCGGAGCTGTTTCTATTCGATCATCTTGCCAGCTACCTAGATAATTTAAAGATATTTCAAGTATCTCTTTAAGGCCTCACTCTTCATGGCCAATAATGTTCATTATGTCCAATGATACTTTTTTCTTAACTTTAACACTATTTTTTGTTTTGTTTTGTTTTGTTGTAAGACTTATTAGTATTTGGATTTTAAAATGTGTACATTTACTATTTTGAAACCAAAATAAGGAAGGAAAGAAGGAAGGAAAAGGGGAAGAAAGGAAGGAAGATAAGAAAGGAAAGAAAAAAGAAAAGAAAGAAAAAAGTTTTTTAAAAAAAGAGAAAAAATTTAAAAAAGCAGGCAGGGAGGAAAAGAAGGAAAGAGAGAGAGAATGAGGGAAGGAAGGCAGGAAGGAGAAGGATAGGGAAGTGAAGGAAGAAAGAAAGGAAGAAGCAAGCTAGCTCTAAGCAAATAATAGAGTGATATGTACTTTAGACCTGCAGGATCACCTATTTGTGCATGTTGAGGGTCTATGGGTAGAAAAGAAGGGGTGGTCAATTATATATTTTTTCCTTTTAGGAACTATTAATTCCCAAATTCTTGTGATGATGGTAAAGGAGTTCAACACCCAGCCCCACCTTCACTGAAACAGAGGAAGCATATACCATAGGCTAACCAGTGTATCTCATGATTCCAGACAAAGTAATTGGCTCAATGATAAAGACATAATTGATATAGATTGATAAGAATACTGGGGGAGCCAGTGTGCCTCATTCTTTTCTCTGGGTTTCTTAGCTGTAACCCTGAAGCTGCTGAGGATCATCTTTGCAATTATATAATTGGAGTCTTCCTGGACTAAAACAAACACAGAGGAAATCAGAGTGTAGAAATAGATACAGCTTCAGATATATGAAGATATTGCACATGGATTCAGCCATGCCTAAAATAGGTCTAGTATTTCTTGGTTATCTTTGCCAACATATATCTTTTGCACTTTGGCTAGTTTGAGTTGGTTTTTGTTAACCTGGCACCAAGAGTTCTAAGTAATACAGAGCCTTATGTCCATTTCCCAGTCCCTTTTCTCTTTGTCCCTGCCTTGTTTGCAACACTAACTCCAGGCACCCACAGTTCTCCTCTAGAAAAAAATCTATGTTAAAACATCATAAACTTTGTTTCGAAGGTCAGTTAATATGTTATCTGGGAATATTTGAATGTTGACATGAAAGAGGTGGTGAATAATAGGATTTTCTTTTGTATTTGGTTTTATTTCCTTTTGGCTATTTTAATCAACAGTCCAGGTGATCATTGTTCAAGCTTTACCTGTTAAATTGCAATTTTATGCAATTCTTTATAAAAGAGGCAGTTTAGTTATTGCAAAATAATTAAAATAAATTAGCAAAAATGCAGATGATCTTTAAACAATTGGCCTCATCATTTCAGTTAAAGACCATTTAATTCAGCCAGTTATTTGTACTTTTTCAGAAACAATATTATATGACTAAAAATTTGCAAATAACAGTCTAATTGGTTTTTAAAAATTCACATATATATATACACATAGTGTACATAACTATATTTTTCAAACACTTTCCTTCTCAATCATTCTTTAACCCCTCTTATCATTGCTACAAATTTTAAGCCAGGTGAGATACACTTTTTTTTTGTTGCTTTACTTTCTCTTTCTTCCCCTCCTTTTCCTCCAGGATGAGGAATCCGATTTTGAGAGAAGGTGATGGTGATGAGGATGTGGGTGGCATTAGCTTCTTGGATTGTTACAATGTTTGACCTACAGGTCAGTTTCCTGAGTGAACTTTTCTGGCTAAAAGCAAGCAGAAAGAACACTTAAAGAAGCATTAACAAAGAAGTAAACAACAAAGTTGAAAAGCTTAACTAGACAAATGCATTTGTTTTATTTTACCAGAGGATTATAATTATGAAATACCTATTATAAATAGGGTAAAATTTTTGGAAATAGCCTAATTATACATGTTTACTGCTGACAGAGCCTTTATTTAGATTTTATATGAAATTTATAATACTTAGTGACTTAGCCTGAAACAACATTTTTGTTTGTGTGTATGAATGAGAGGTTTATCAACTCAGAATTCACGAGACGTTTATCAACGTTTTTGCAAATAGTACTCTTATAATCTCCTTCCTGTGATAGGTAAAAGTCAAGCTCAGGAACTTCCTGTTGCTATTACAGATGTAATTTTGTGTGTTCCATTACAGGAAAGACAAAGGTCAAAATGAAACTGAACCATCACGCACTTTATGTGGAGGAAAAATGTCAGAACCAGACAGAGAATAGTGTAATTTATATCCATGATATAGGGGTGACACCATCACTCTTGAATGATACTACAAATTGGTAATGAGGACACCTCTGTGGGTAATGGATGCCAATTTCTCAGCATACGATATTTGTGACATATCCAATTTATGAAGTTCTCCATCTTTAAGTTTCCCCAGAGTTTAAGCTTAGTGATAGCTGCTCCTAACTACTCACTCTTTTGAAATCCAGTATTGTGTGAGAATTGACCTTCAGAATTACGGAGGAAAGAATGAGAAAGAGATATGCTTTTTTCAAATTAACCTGTAAACTTAGAAAAGTTATTTACTTTTATCAATGCCTTGGTTTCATATCTTGCTCTCTCTTCACATCATAGAGTTTTTAAATGATAAACACTTGTTTTTTAAAATAGCCAATATTCCATACACTGTTGAAATATAAAGTTGTTATTATTAAGCAAAAAGCTTCCCAGAGTTACCGAAAGTAGAATTAGAAAATCTTAATTCTTAAGGGATCCCTTATGTGCAAACTGCTTGGACAATTTGCTTTGATATCAAAGCAACTTCAGATAGATTACCATGCATCCTATTCTAAGGCCTCACCCTCTCTGAAGGTGGAGATTGTATTCATTTCTGCAGAAGCCTCTTTCTGAATATTAGAATCTCTAAGCAAACCTCCTTTATCTTTAGTGTAAATCTCCTTTCAATCACAACTTAAATCTATTTTCCCACCTCATGTAGCTCTCAGAGTATGAGAAAAGCTGGGAAGTACCCTTTTAAAAAAATTTTTCTACTTTTTAAATTAGTTGTCATTTAATAACCTTCATTTCAGAAGATTGAATAACCTCAATTTCTTTATTCTTTCTTAATATGTTTTATTACCATTCTACTCATCGTTTTGGCCTGCCTTTTCCAGGGTCTTTTTAAAAATTCTCCAAACTGCTCCTAAAATATGGAAATCAACATTAAACGTGTACATAAATACGTAACATATACATACATGTAAACATAAATAGGCTATATGGTATAGCCTATTGCTCTTAGGCTACAAACCTGTGCAACATGTTACTGTACTGAATACTGTAAGCAATTGTAACACAATGGAAAGCCTTTATATATGTAACCATATCTAACATAGAAAAGATACAGTAAAATACAATCTTATAATATTATGGGACCACCACTATACATGTGTCTGTTTTTGATGGAAACATTGTTATGTGGTGCGTGATTGTAAAGGGCATCATTGCTGGTTATCATCTAGCCAACTGCTGCTTAAAATAACCTATCACTGACTCATAACAAACTCATGATCTGTTATCATTTCCCACTTTAAAAAAATGTGGTCTCCAGGTCTAGCTAGTGTCTTCCACAGTTAGAGTTGAGTTTGATTTAGGACACAAATGATTAGAGATAACCGGCAAGAAATCTTCCTTTTCTTCCAGCCTAACATCAATAACATATTGTACCCCTGTTGGAGAACTGTCAAATTTCTTTATTTTACTTTGGTGAAGATGGCCTCATTAAGAACATTACATCCTTCAATACTTCAGGAAAAGGAAAGCTGTATTTCAGTCCACTTGATGTTGTGATGTAAAGATACTTTATTAGTCAGAGTTTTCCAGATAGACAGAACCAATGATGGGGTGAGGGTGGGAGTTGGGGAGAAAGAGAGAGAGATGAGATAGGATTTATTAGGGGAATTGGCTCATACAATTACGGAGGCTAAGTCCCACAGTAGACTTCTGCAAGTTCGAGATCTAGGGAGGCCAGGAGCAAGGCTCAGTCCAAGTATATAAAGCCTCAGAACCAGGGAACCTAATAGAATTAGGTCTGAAGCCAAAGGCCTGAGAACCCAGAGGCCACTGGTTCAAGTCCAAAGGCCAGAGAGCCTGGGGTTCTGATATCTAAAGGCAGGAGAATACGGTTGTCCAAGCTCCAGGAGACAGAGAAAGAATTTTTCTTTCCTCTGAATTTTTGTTCTACTCGATCCCCAACTGATTGAACAGTGCTTGCCTACATTGAGGGTAGACCTTCCTCATTCAGTCCACCAATTCACATACCAATCTCCTCTGTAAACACCCTCACGGATGTACCCAGAAATAATGCTTTCCAACTTTGTAGGTTTACCTTAATTCAGTCAAATGGACCCCTAAAATTAACCATCACAGATACCTTCTCAATAAGTAGAAGAAAGCCAGTGGTTATGCTAAAAAAATTCCAGCCTGAAACTCTTTTCAAACTTCATATATATATTATATTATGTACATATACACACAGATAATTTGTATACAACTCTATTTATATTGATACATTTGCCAATATATTTGCGTGTTTATTGTGCATCTTTGGATTGCTAAGCATTGTGTAGAAGGAAAGTATATCCCTTTGGTGTCCTATCACTTTGCCACATTGCAGTATGACACAAATAGAGTATGGATCTATATAGTCATATGTATTTTAAATATATAAATATCATGATTTTATTTTTTCTATTCTGGACTTTACTTTTCAAGTTATTTTTATTAAGGAAATCCAGGTAAATATACAGAGCATTGTATGTCTCAGACACATGAATCTGCATGTAAGATTTTCTCACTCCTTTCCGAGCTCTTGTTTTTTTCTAAATGCGCTTGAATTTAGGAAGATTTTTAATGAAGGAGAAATGATGGTTTAACAGATGGCAGATGGGAGCTTGTTCTGGCTTTTTGAAATAGCATAAATTGTCCTGTGAAACATCTATAGAAGGAGAGAGGCAGAAGGAAAGATGACTGGTATTTCTTGATTAGCGTGTTGGAAGCAGGTGGGAAAAATGGTGGAGGTGATCTTGGTAGGCAGGGTGGGGAGAGTAACATGGACACCCAGACTGATTGGCGATATAGGATGGAGTGCCACTGAACTTTTGAGGAGGAAGATAGTTTCTGCAGCAGCAAAGGAAGAAGAACTAATTATTTAGTAAGTGAAAAGAGAACCATAGAAAGTAAAAAGGAGACTTAGCATATGGTGAATATTCAGCCCACAAGAAAGCATGCCAGCAACCCTTTCTAACTCCCCATTGTTAATTTCCCCACCTAGGAGTAGGCCTCTGATTTAAGTGCAATGAAAAGCAAGTTAACAGAAGAGTCTATACTTTTTAAAATCAAATATTCATCAGCATTCCAACACATGCATTCTACAACTACATGGTACTGTGTTTACAGTTGTGAACAAAATAGTGACAGTCCCAGTCCTTGTGGAGCTTCTAGTTTAACTGGGGTGGAATACAAAAAGAAAAGTAAGTAAACAAGTAAGTACTTTACAAACTATGCTAGATGCTATGAAGGGGAAATAGCAATGTGCAACAAGAGACTACATGGAAATGTAGAGGGGCGAGAAAACTGCTTTAGAAAGAATGATAAGAGAAGCTTTTAGGAGGAGGTGATACTTGAGATTAGACATGAAATTAGAGAAGTTGGTGTTCAGGGAAAGGAGTTCTAGTTAGAAGGAAGAGCCTTTGTGATAATTTTAAGGAAGGAAAAAGCTTAGTGTGTTTCAGAGGTTAACGAAAGTCAGTGTGTCTGGAACATACGGCTTAAGGAGAAGGGTGAGACGTGAAACTTGGCCAGATCACACTGGGCCTTCTAGACCATATTTTTAAAAAAAATTATTTTATTCTAAGTGAAACAAGAGGTGACTGGCAGGTTTTTAGCAGGCATCTGGCATGGCCAGAATTATATTTTTAAATGAGTGTTTTGGCCATTGCATTAAAATGGATGAGGTAAAAAAGGCAGGATTATAAATAGATATGATTATTTAGGCAAAAAGTGATGATGGATTTCATTATGGCAATGGCAGTTGAGATAAAAAGAAGTGAATTAAATCAAGATATGCTTGTAGTTAAATTGACAGGACTTGGAAATGGATTAGATATAAGCGATAAGCAAAAAATGAGGAATCAAAAACAATTCTCAGATTTGAGCAACTGGATAAATGGCAAAAAGTTGGGGGATTGAGAATTATAGGCAGTATTTTTTAGAAAAATGAAATTTGAAATACCTGTAAGATATCCAACTGGAGATGTCAAATAGCTGCTTAATATGTGAGTTCAGAGGAAATGTCTGTTATAGATAGAAATTATTGACATATAGAGGGTATATAAGACATTTATAAAGACATACATAATACAGCATACACTTATTCTGTGAATATGAAATATGCAGGATATAAAATCAAATATATTTTACCATAAAGTTAAATTGGCCATCTTTGATGTCCCAGGTAATATAAGCTTTAGTTTTTACTCTAGAATGGGCATTAGCACCTAGTCAGATTTCACTTAAACTATTTGTGGAGATATCAGAACACATTTGAAGACAGAAGGCTTAATAGGTTTTTAAGATAATGTTCTGCCTGGCCTGGTAAAAAGTGAGAGAGAATTCAAGTAGCATTCTCCAATGCAAAGTTTTAGCCCTCATCAATTTTTCATTTGCTTCCTTACTTTTGCTGTTGGGCCCAGAGGGTGTGGGGTGTGTGTGTGTGTGTGTGTGTGTGTGTATGTGTGGGTTTTCTTCTTTACCCCTTTCCTGGTTAAGGACGTGTTCTCTATTATTAAGTCACCAATTAGGATCACTGCATTATTTTTCATTTCTCTTGGCTATTATAATAGTAATCATAATTGTATTTTGGAGCAATCTTTTATCCCTTCAAATTATTTTTGAAAACACTAACTATTTCTTGGTACACTTCTGTGCAAAATAATACTTTTAGGGATGCAAGAATGAAAGAGCAGGTAAATTGATGGCATTGTGACAGCTGTTGTTTATTTAAACAATCACTTAAATGATTTGATAGGTAGAATATCCTAGCTGGTGAGTTCATTGCATTTTTTTTTTTAAGAATAGAATGGCAAATAATGAGTTCATGGTCAGAGGAAAGTTAAACTTCATTTATTCTAAAGGCTGAGAGACTGAATCCTAGATAGCTGGACTTCAGTCTATTTAACTATATAACTAGGTAAGTATATAACTATATAAATAAATATATATAACTAAATATTACTGTATATAAACTGTATAAATAGCTATATAATTATATATAACTTCATATATAAAGCTACATGTTTGCCTCTCTATCAGTCTTAGAACAGCAACCATTTTACATAAAATATTTTGAAACCAATCTTTCATCTTAATCAGATCAAATCAAGTATAATTTGATCTTTTCTAGATGATTTAGGATCAGCATTATAAGCATTTATTATTGTACTACACTAGAGTAATGTGGGGCCTACCTGCCAGAAGCTATGAAAAGTTTGCATTCTGACCTCTCCACAAGAAGGCCACGGGGGAGTGCACTCTTGCCTTTGTCTGCTTTCAATATTCCTTATTACCCTGTTCCTTACCACAACTTTTTTCTTAACTTCTTCATTTGCTTATTTCTCATTGTTCTCAGCAGCCTAAGTCAATGCTTAAGGAACTTAATTTTATTAAACCCACAGATTCCTCAGGGCGCAGTGGCTCACACCTGTAATCCTAGCACTTTGGGAGGCCAAGGTGGGCAGATCACTTGAGGATAGGAGTTGGAGACCAGCCTGGCCAACAAGGTGAAACCCCATCTCTACAAAAAATACAAAAATTAGCCAGGTATGGTGGAATGCACCTGTCATCCCAGTTACTTGGGAGGCTGAGGCTGAGGCAGGAGAATTGCTTGAGCCTGGGAGGCAGAGGTTGCAGTGAGCCAAGATTGTGCCATTGCATTCTAGCCTGGGCGACAGAGTGAGATTGTCACAAAAAACAAAAACAAAACAAAACAACAACAACAAATTCATAGATTTGAGTACATTTAAATCTACTTTGATTGCTTTTTTGTCTATTTGGTTTTTATTGAGCTCCTTACCTTTGTTTAGAGAAGTTAGTTATAAGAGTAATATAAATTCATCACATTACTCACCTATCTACTTGCAGAATAATTCTAGGTTATTTATATCTAGATTCTTATTTGGACTCTCCTCATGGTGTCAAAATCCTAAGCTGAGATAGTAATATAAAAACTGAAAATATGAAACTGAAAATATGAAACTCTATAAGGCTATGAACAGAGCTATTTTTTTGCCAATATGGGTTGCCATATGGGTTGATTCCAGGAATGCAAGTGTGATTTAATATATTTTTAAAATCAATAAATAGAATTCACCAAAGTAACAGATTAAAGGATAAAAATAGCACAACCAGTTCAATAGGTGTAGATAAATATTTGCTAAAACTCAACACGTGTTCATGGTAAAAATTCTCAGAAAACTAGAAATAAAGGGTAATTTTCTAAATTTTATAAAGAGTATCTATTTAAGATCCTACAGAACACAACATGCTTAATGGTGAGATAGTGAATGTTTTCTTTTGATGTTGGAAAAATGTCAAAGATGTCAACTCTTATAACTTCTATTTAGCATTTACATTAGAAATGCAATAAAACAAATATAAAAGGAAACGTATAATGATTCAAAAGGAAGAAGGAAAACAGTGACATGATTACATTCTTAGAAAATCTTTAAAAACTACAAAAATAATATAAATAAATAAAGTTAGCAGGCTCCTGAATACAAGGTCAATATACAAGGACAATTATATTTTTATTTACAAGCAAAAAACAATTGAAAATTAAATTGAAAGCAATATCATTTATAATGGCACCAAAAAATCATATAGCTTGAAATAAATTAGTAAAGGTGTACAAAACACTACAAAATATTGCTGAGAGAAATTAAGAAAAGCCAATATAAATAAAATGACATTCTATGTTAATGGATTAAAAAATGTAATATTGATAAGATACTGTAATATTGATAAGACACAAATTTTCCCAGATTGATCTGCAGATTGAATTCAATCACAATCAAAATGTGATTGAATTTGATCTGTAGGTCAATTTTGAGAAAACTGAAATTGATCTGTAGATTAGATTCAATCACAATTAATATGCTTATAAACTTTTCTATGGTAGAAGTTGCCAAGTTGACCCTAAAATTTATATGGAAATTTAAAGGACCCAGAATAGGAAAGACAATCTTTTCTAAAAAGGAAAACAACTGAAAAACATACTACCAAATATAAAAACTTACAGCATTTACCTTTCAGTGGATAAACCGACTAGGAGGAGGCAGGAGAGTGCTGGAAATATTATGTATCTTTGTCTGTATGTTGGTTACATAGGCATATACATATGCAAAAATTAGTCAAGCTGAACACTTCATATTTGTGTATTTTACTGTATATACATTGTACCTTAACCTAAAAATAGCATAAAATTGGCAATAGGGATGCCTCCATAATCTGGAATGTGCATTTTGTTACAGAGAAGTTCACAGACAAAATTACAAAGCACACACGTAAACCACCACCATGACAGGAAGAATGTACTCCCAAAGAACAGAAAATAATAGAGCCATAGGAAAAGATGGACAGGGTATGGTGGCTCACACCTGTAATCCCAGCACTTTGGGAGACCGAGGTGGGCGGATCATGAGGTTAGGAGATCGAGACCATCCTGGCTATCACAGTGAAACGCCGTCTCTACTAAAAACACAAAAAAAGAAAAAAAAATTAGGGGGCATGGTGGCGGGCACCTATAGTCCCAGCTACTAGGAAGGCTGAGGCAGGAGAATGGCGTGAACCCAGCAGGCAGAGCTTGCAGTTAGCCGAGATTGCGCCACTGCATTCCAGCCTGGGCGACAGAATGAGACTCCGTCTCAAAAACAAAACAAAACAAAAAAAAAATAAAAATAAAAATGTTAGTATAACTATGTTTAAACTGAGAAGAATAAATCATAAAACAAAGGTCTATCAAAGAGAAAAATGAAGACATTGAATCCATAAAATAATGACAAAATATATTCTGTCTATGTATCTATCCATCCATCATCTATTTATACCTATCTCTTCCCTCCAGGTCTGTTTAAATCTAAAATTTATTATCTGTTTCTTTATCCCACTAAATTGCCCTCATGAACTATTAAAGAGATTAAAGAATTTTAATGTCCATGTTGTTGGTGTTTAAGTTTTTAGAGTTAGATCTTAATGAAAGAAAGAGTAAGTATAAATCAGAAAGTTGAACCCTTTTTATTATCAAGTCTAAGAAAACTGAATTTACTTTATATTTTTATTTCCAACCCTTTCATGTCTTTTTTCTTTAAGAAAATGGTCCTATATGTCTTATTATAAAATATTGTGCCTATAAAATTGAAAGTATCTATAAAGTGCAAATATTCTTGCATATATTATTTCTAAAAGTATCAAGATATTGGCTGAGATACAAACTAATGACATAGTAGCTATCAAATGTTTTCAAATATGAATAGTTGAATCCAAATATATTATAAAATTAGACTCTTTTTATCTTAA
The DNA here is from genome assembly GCF_003255815.1 of Theropithecus gelada. Classification (NCBI taxonomy): domain Eukaryota; kingdom Metazoa; phylum Chordata; class Mammalia; order Primates; family Cercopithecidae; genus Theropithecus; species Theropithecus gelada. Next base: position 68,600,467 of record NC_037671.1, on the reverse strand, counting down.
ATTATAATCCTTTGGTATCAGTTGACAATTACAATCTTATTTTTAAAACTGTGTCTTTTTAAATATAAATATTAATCTTTTCCCGGAAAATAATAATATAATAGGTAAAACATATGAACATGGTCAACACAGTATTTTGCTGTTTCTGGTACATGTACCCCAAAATATTTTAATCTATTGTGGCATTCTAATTTGGAATGTGTGACCTGAACTGTATAAAGAAAGGTTGTAGAATTAGCACCTTGTAGTTATTCTGAAGGAAGAGAAATAAAATATTTACAAGGTCCCAAAAGAGTTTATTCTTCTTATACCAGTATGCAGGATCCTAGGTCATAAGAATCCAGTAATGTAGCTATAAAAATAAATCAAAATGCAAATGTTGGCCTTATACACAGAGGATAAATCACTTGAAAGGCTCAGCAGTATAATGAACTGAAAATTCAAGAACTAGTCAGGATACATTCTTGTCTTATGACACTGAAAAACCATAGATTCAGACTAGAGGACTGTAGTTGCCTTTTGTTTTTGTTTTGGAAATTGTTACTAAGGGTTATTTATGAAGAATATTAAAGCTAGATGAATTTTTTTCATTAGTGACGAATGCTATAATTTGAAAATGTTGAATATAGTTTAGTTCCTTTCTTTTGTATCCTGAAGATTGTTGGTAAAGCTGCTCTCAGACCCAGAGAATATAGTTAATCCATGAGAGATAACATCAATGTTTTCATATATTTTCCTTAACACTTCATCTATGATTAGTGTTAACTACTCTGCAAGGTAGACTGTGGTACATTGCAGTAGAGACAGCCAGGATTCACCCAGGGAGACCCAGGAGGTGAGTTACCTAGGATGGGGATATACTCCTAAGAAATTTCATTCCTAGGTTTGGGAAAATTAGTCCAGTATTAGGAACACTGAGGGAAGCAAAGGCCTTCTTGCATTTACAGCTGACATTGTCATATCTGGCTATCTCATAGTAAAGAATGATGATTGATTTTATTAATTTTAGGTTTTACACATATTTTGAAGGACAATCAGGGTTGGATAACTTCTAGATACCTTGTTTTATCCATTAGGAAGGAAAAATCATGGATTTTGGATCTGAGGCTTGGGTTTAAGACAAAGAGAGTAACACCCAATCATGAAGCCCTTCTGTCCTCACTTTCCATATTGTTCAAAAACCCCTTAACGTACAGGTAGAGGAATAATGATAATAATAGTATCTAGTATTGAACACTGACTAGCAAAACCTTGTCTTAATTTAGCTGATCAAATAAAGTTGATCGATGTGGACTTATTTCAGTCTAAGTTTTTTGTTTTTTGCTTTTGTTGTTTTATTTTTGCATAAAGCTATAAAGCATGTTTAAATTTATGTTCACATATTTGATATAAATCCACGTAAACTTTACATTTTAAAGTAAAGTTTAAAGTGTACAGTAGTTGTGCCATGTCTTTTATGGTCCAATGTGAAGCCCAGGGTAATGTTGTCATTTAAATTATTTTTGAAACTGGTGTCACTTATTACTAGTTTTGTAATTTGGGGCCGATTCCCTATCTCTCTGACTGTGCTTCTTCATTTGCAGAATGAAGGTAATAATTTTGCCTACTTCATTGGGTTGTTGCAACACATTTAGTACAATCTGTGACAAGGAGTAATACACAGCAATAGACAGCTGTTTAAGATTACTCTTTCTCGTCTCAAAATTTTAGCAAGATCTTATTTTTGCAAACAAAATTTCCAGAGGTCAGGGATCATATTTAAAGAGAAATCTCTTGGTAAAATTTCCAACATTACACAATGTGCCTGAAGACTTCTGATAAATGCTGTTCGATTGCGTGATTCTGAATGATCAGGTAAGAAGGATTCAGAAATGAGCTTTCCAGTACATTAGATGAATGAGTCAGTAGAAAGTACAGCAGTAATAAATTCAAGATTCCATGGCATAATTTAGCAGCCTTTCAATGATCTGCTAACTGTTCTTTAGTAATGGTGTTGCCTTTCTTTAGCCACATTTACTGCTGACATTAAGCGGGGGAATTAAATTCCTGTGATTATCAACGTCGTATTACTTAGTATCAAAAGAATGTGTGCTAGAAAGGGACTTCTGAGAACAGAACAGCAAGGGGCTCTCACTTTTAGGGGGCAGCATGGAGACCCTTTGTTGAACATAAAATGTTATTGGCAGCTATTCAGACATTTCAATTCTATCTTTCCTTTGCAAAATAAATAGGCTCTCTGAAAATTTGTACAGAATTTTGTGCTTCTCAAATAAAAAAAAAAAGAAGAAACCCAAAACATTGGGATGGTATGAGAGAGAAGGTCATGATAATATATTAAGTTTTAGCTCTGCAGAAGTAGAAGACCTTCACATTCTAATTTTGAGCATCTTCTAATTGTTCTCTTTAGAATAAACATTGTGGTTCCATTTAAGATCCAGGCATCTAATTCTCTTAAGATATTTTTATCATCCTGTTCAATTAGAAACACTAAAGTCTTGCAATGAGCTAATGTATAATTTACATGGGAAGTTCCTGCATTTTTTACTTCTTCAGCTATCTAGCTGTATACAGCAGGATAATTCTTTATGTTTACTTGATTCTAAGGCTTTCTGTTACTTCCTATGCTCCAACTTTTCCAAAATCACATTCCTGATATAAAGCTTAGCTATTATATTCCAAATGAATAGAAAATTCTTTTGTTTTGATCATTTCATAATAAGCCCTTGAGAATAAGCCCTCCTTGAGATTATTGTAGAGAATGACTCATTATGGCTAAAGAACATACATCTATATCTATAATCTTTTAAGATCGCACATACATTTCAATATTACTTATGTTCATGTAGCACATCCATACACAAAGCAAGAAATGTATTTAGCAGCAAGTATTGTATAGACATATTAACTTCATGGAGTAGGAGAACCGATGTCTTCTGGATATACATCACACATTAAGGAAATTCTAGCCTTTCCTGTTTTACATGGGGAGAAACAGAAGGACCATACTCCAATTGCCAATATTTATTCTGTTTACTAGTTTCACTTTAACTCCTGGTATTCCTGGAAATAGATAAGAAAGAATGAATAACGTGTTGGATTTATAGTCCATTTTAAAATTCTCTCTTTTTCAACTCATTATTATTTAAATGTATTTCTGGAAAGTGGACTGGGGTCTATTTGAAACCTTGCTTTGCTTATAATTGAATCTTTTGTGGAGCCCTCTTTTCCTCCTCTTATGAGAGTCACCATAATATTTTTTTTCTGTGATTCTTAATTTTTACCTGCATCTCCTGTTTTCTCTTTCATTCTTTTTGTCTCATCCAGATTTGTTGTTGTTATTGTTCTGCCACCATTACACTTTAAAGAAAAAAAATTAAAGGTAGTTTTATTATTATAAGTACAACACTGCTCGCTAATTTCCTACTCAAATGCCATTCTTTCTTACTTCCACAGAAGAAAACCTGAAATTTACTTCAACTAAAGACTCCAGTTCTCAGCCTGTAGATGGTGGTGGCCATGATATGTTGGGTGGGGCTTCCGGGAAAGATCCTCAAAGGGGCTGAGTCAACTAGGAAGGAGATGTGCCCTTCACCTACCTTTTACCATCCTTTTCCTGCTACAAATGCAGATAGAATGGACTATGAGGTGACCCCTGAGGGAGAAAGCCATATTCTACTGGTGGAGCTGGGTCACTCTTGTCTCTGATGTTGCCATATCTCCTCTGAACCTTTTTTAAGTAAGAGAAATAAACTTTTGCCTTGCTTAGCCTGTGTAGTTGGGTTTTTAGTGAACTCAAACACTACACATATATTCAGAATTTGTTTTGAGTGCATATTGGCTCACTGCAACTTCCACCTCCTGGGCTCAACTGATCTCCCACATTGGCATCCTGAGTAGCTGGGGTGACAGGTGCATATAACCTCATTTAAAAATTTTTTTGTAGAGATGAGGTCTCATTATATTGCCCAGGATGGCCTCGAATTCCTGGCCTCAAATGACCTTCTTGCATCAGCCTCCCAAAGTCCTGGGATTGCAGGTATTAGCCTAATGTCGACAAAGTTTTCTTGATTGTTGGCATTTTTCTTTTAATGTTAAAAGATAGGGACACAGGAAAAAGGATGAATATTGGGTTTTAATAGAAAATAAAGAGAGGCATTCTGTTTTGCATAAGTTGTTTTGGGGGTGTTGGTAGTTCATCTGATTGAAGTTGTGCACTATTTCTTGGTCTCCCAAGAGAAGTGGGGGCCCTCTTTATGCTGAGAGAAGAAAATATTAGAACTACTATTTGTATTTAATTTTATTTTTTAGAAAACAAGCTTTACCAAACATCACCTGTGGATGAGCGGGTCTGGCTGGCTCATGTGGTTCCTGTGTCTTGTACCAGAATGTATTATATACAGTAAAGGAGGTTTCCTGTACCAAGAGTTTAATTTTGCACCAAGTATGGGCTGACAGTGGTAGCTTATGTGTCTAATCAGGGCTCTGCTAGACAATGACATTACCGGATAAATGAATTTACTGGATTTATTATTGAGTTTTAACTAAAGAAGGTAGCTCGGGAAATGGACAAGAGGCCTAAAACATTAATATGGGGATTATAGTTCAAAATATTTATAAGCACACATGCACCATAAGAAAGTGTTAGAGCTGACACTTCTCCTCTTAGGAGCTTTTTCAGCCATATTGCATGGTTAAAATGATGATTATCTACTCAGATCTGACAGAGTTTGCCAAATACATTCACAATTATCCACCTGTAAGTTTCGTATTAATGGCTAATGACAAAATAACAATGCAAAGACTATAATGAAAAAATAAACATTAGGTACTAGGCTTAGTACCTGGGTGACGAAATAATCTGTACAACAAACCCCCATGACACAAGTTTACCTATATATTAAATAACAAACCTGCGCATGTACCCCCAAACCTAAAATAAAAGTAAAAAGAAAGAAAATGGACATTTGGAAATCTTTTCATTGTTTCAATAATGAATGTATTAAGTGTGCCTTTGTTAAAGAGTCACACACACACACATACATGTAAGAACCTTGAAAACAGAATTTTCTAAACAGGTTAAAAATATTTCATACAACAACCCACTTGTTAAAAATACAATCAAGCAACATGGTCTAATATATTTTCAATGACAACTGTTTGACATCAGAGAAAATGGGTATTTACTAGCTGAACATTTGCTTTTAATGATGGCCATAACCAAATGAAAGATACCTCATATAGCTATCAAAATAAACTGAACTTAGAATCTGACCTATAACCAATTACATAACAAGATATTAAATAAAAATTTAAAAAGCAGCATATTCAACCATATTGTACTCAATATTGCATTTAAATAGTATTCATTTCATATTATTCTATTTTGAATTAAATTGTATGCAATACAATTACATAAAATTATACATAAATAAATATACATGTATTAGGACTATGTGATGAAGATTTTTGTACTAATAGAAGAATATTATAGAAAAAGCTTGAAGACTGTTGATTCAGTAGAAAATTGGAGGTTAGAATGAGAGATTCCCTTTTGGTGGATAATTGGAGGATTAGAGTCATTCAGGAATGGCATGTTAAACGACAAAAGGACTGATCAAAGTGCTCCTCTGTCTCATGACTATTTGGAATCTAATTATACAGTAGAAGCATATGAGAAACATAATCCACAGACTCTATAGTAGAAACCAGTATGAAAATGCAAAGGGCTCTGTGTCCAGCAGTCCTCAGTTTCAATTCTGCTTCCACCATTTCCTAGTTTATACTCTGGGCAATTTATTTCTCAGAAACTCAGGCTCCATATACATGAAATGTAAATAATAACTAATTCTTTGAATAATTTTGAACATTTCTGAGATGATATGTGTGGGATACTTAGCTTCCTGCCTGGCAGGCAGTAGGTAACCAACAAATGACAGTATTTGTTATGGCATTTACTCAGTATGATGTCATTGAGAAACTGAATTTCCTAATAGTTACCATATGAGGCTGAATTTCATTTGAGAATAGGAGTCATTCTCATTTCTTTTGTTTTATTTTCATCATCACAGTGATGTGAGCTGGCATTTGCTCAAATTTTGTGGTTTTGGATGGATATATTTCTCTTCTGTAGGTAGGGATCTAAAAGATTCATATTATCTGTGGTATTCTCCCAAAAGCTTTATGTTTAATTTTATGTCTGATCCCAGTCCATCTTGCATCTTAAATCCTTTTACTAGACATCACATCCCTTTTATTGTTCCCCTTTACTATTTATTAAATTATATTGCTTTATAAAAATATTCCAGTGCACTTTTATCTCGCGCTTTAATCTCTCCATCCATCCCCATTGTGCTTAAGACACCACTTTTATACCAGCTGTTCTTTGGACAGAACCCTGCTGCCAAACAGTGCTGCCCACCTACCAGGAAATCTTGAAAACATCTTTTGTAGGCTTTCCAGTTTATGTGCAGATGCTAAGAAATTCATATTTTCTCAGCCCCAAGGGTCCTGATGCTATTCAGAAAACCCAGTCCTTAGCCAAGCTCTGTGCTTAATTATTTCTGTCAGTTACTTGTCAGCAGAAGTGGTGCACTCACCTTTGGCTTTTCATCTATAAACCTGAGTCTGAAAGAAGATAGTCAGGAGGTTGAAGTTAAGTGTAATGGCAGGCTGATCTGAGGCTCTAGAGATCTCCAGATATCCCCTTCCCATTCCCATCTCCTGGAAGTATCCTCCCCTTGTGAGACTCCTGTAGTTATTATCTTCATCTCCCCTGAAGCCCTGGAGCTTTTTCTGACACCCAACTCTCAAACCCCATGTCATAGGTGGGAGGGAGGGAGGAATTGTCTGCAGCAGCTGCTCTTTTTTCAATGGTAGGAGATTTTAGAATTCCTTTTTAAAAAATTCAAATGGAATAGCCTTTGCTTATTTATTTGTTTACAAGCTATTGGTATTACCTATTTTATTTACTTCTATTTTCTTTTCACTAAGATCTTAGGCCAGACTCTCTAGGACTAACTCAAGGGAAAATTAGACAGATGCTCACATCATTACACCCTGTCAGTGTTTCCTAAACCTGGCTGCACAGCAAAATCATTTGGGAAAGTTTTTATTCTTTAATTATATCTTCTGAAACTGAAACTGAAGTTCTTAGAAATTACTGAATGAGATGTCTGAGATGGGGCCTAAGAATCCTCACCAAGGGTTATCACCCCTTAGTTACAATCAGTAAGTGTTTCTGAATTGTATCCAAGAACTATATTTATCTCCTACTTGAGAGCAAAGTCTATGCCTGTGTTTTTCCTGATTTCTCCCCACTTCTCCCTGTTTAGAGCTTTTTCATTACTGGCCTCCACACCTTTCTTTCCTCTTGCCCCATGACACATCATTATACTAGGTAGAACAAGGATACTGAAGTTAATGTAATATTGTAAAATCAAACACAAATGAAAACTAAGAGCATAATTCTTCCTATAGCAATTAGGGGAAGAAACTTCTACCCTGTCCTTTTTTTAAGAACATTTACTTCACAGAACTTGAAATTTTAAGTTATTTCTGCTCTCTTTAAAACATACATGAGTCCTTTTGAAAACTAGATAGGGCTTTTCTCAGCTTTTTGATCCAGCAATGTCTTTCTCAAGGACCTCGGTGCCATCCCTCTGAAATGTAAACATTAAGGAAGAGAGCACCTCTGTCTCCCAGATTCTTTGAGAGGGTAGGAGGCTTAGTGGGTGCCTTGCTCCAAGTTGCAAAACTGCCTCTTGTCATATGGATATTAGAAGTTTATTTTTCCTCTGAATAGAGCCAATTAGCTAAAACAAATGGTCACTCCAATTACCCATTAAAGTTAGGATGAGCTATGTGGGACAAATTGTGCCGTCAAGTCCTCTTACTTAAAGACTGGGTATTGTTTATTTTGAAACATACATGGAACAGGTTGTATCTACTTGAATAAAAAAAGGGAGATTTATTTCTGTCTTCACAATCTCTTAGCACATTGCCTATAATATACATCACATTCTGCGCCGGGCGCGGTGGCTCATGCCTGTAATCCCAGTACTTTGGGAGGCTGAGGCGGGTGGATCACGAGGTCAGGAAATTGAGACCATCCTGACCAATATAGTGAAACTCCGACTCTACTAAAATACAAAAATTAGCCGGGTGTAGTGGCGCGTGCCTGTAATCCCAGCTACTCAGGAGGATGAGGCAGGAGAATCGCTTGAACCAGGGAGTTTCAGTGAGCTAAGATCGCACCACAGCACTCCAGTCTGGTGACAGAGTGAGACACCATCTCCAAAAAATAAAAATAAATAAAACATTATTTATAAATATACCCCCTCCCCCCACACACACATCACAATCTGGTTTAATCCTTTGTCACCAAAAAATAATATTATTTTCTCTTTCTCTACTATCTTTGTGAAGGATTTCTGGGTTGGGAGATTTTGTTTTTAATTGTATTTCCCTGACATAATCAGTTAAGGAGGATTTGTGAAGGAAGAAACAGTGTTTACTATAAATAAGAGAAATTTAACTGGAGAAAGGCCTGAAGAAGATGGGGAGGAGAAATGGGGTAGAATGGACTGGGTTTGAATATAGGAGTGGATAGGGCAGTCATTTAGAGGTGAACTAAGACACCTAAGAAGAACCATCTTAAAACAAAAGCCACTGCCTTTTCTTTCTCTTTTCGTATTTACTTTCCGTTTGAGGGAAATGTAAGAGATTTCTGTGGGATACGGCTTTCCTAACGCAGGCAGGGCTGGGCTGAAGGCATGAAGCAAGGTGAAGGGGTAAGATTTCTTTCCCAAACCAATACCGGTGAAAACAAAGCAGACACACATAACTTAATGACATATTCACTCTAAGGGAAAGAAAAATTCTGAAAAAGACTTCAAAACAGAAACAATAACTGACAAAGAGATCAAGGAGACGAACAAAATGTTCAGTAAAGCTGGAAGAATAAGCTTTTGCGGATATGCACAGGAAAAATATGGCTAAAACAAACAAAAAACTCAAGAGCCACCCTCTGTTCCCATGCCATCTGACAAGTTTCTCTTCTTCCACGATCTCGTTTTCCTCTGCAGATAGGCAACTGTCTGCCTCCCCAAGGGAGGTTGGTCGTGGAGTTACCTCAAATTGTAAGTGCAAGGAACTGGGGGCAAGCAACCTTCATGCTCTCAAAAATATCAGTGCCTGTATGACTCTAACTCAATTTTCTCTTCAGCAGCTCCTGGCACTTGTCTCTAGATAGGCTTTGGCTGTCACTGTAATCAATTCATTTGTAAGAATGTTCTAAGAACTCTGCCATAAGCTAGTATGAATAGACAGAGTACACATCAACATTTAAGAACTGCAGGCTGGGCTTATACAAACGGCCCTATGCCTTGTAGATAAACAAGATGTACCATTCCACAGGGGGCAAACTGCTTGGATGTAGATTTAGGAAATGTTTGAGCATTGACATTCAAGCTCTTGACAAGCCACTATATTTCTGTTTGCTTCACGAACTGGGACAAGTATAAACAGTATCTTACTAGCTTTTTGACCTTAGTTTAAATTTATCTGTGGCTGGCTGGCTTCCAGGGCTACAAAGCATCTCATAAATAACAAAGGAGAAAACTAAATGTGGAATTATGCCCACTTAACTGCAATGAGAGTGCTATGGTTTGAATGTATGTGCCCTTCCAAATTCTATACCTTGGAACCTAATACCCAGTGTGACAGTATTAAGAGGTGGGGCTTTTTGGAAAGTGATTAAGTCATGAGGGCTCTGCCTTTATAAGCAAATCAGTACTCTTATAAAAGAGATTGAAGGAAATGCCTTCCTACATTTTGCCGTTCCATTCCTTCTACTTTGTGAGGACACAGCCTTTGTCCCCTACAGAGAATGTGGCCATTGTGGAAAAATAAAGTAGCCTTCACCTTCAGGGAAATGCAAATCAAAACCACAATGTGATATGACCTTCCTCCTGCAAAAATGGCCATAATCAAAGAATCAAAGAAGAGTAGATGTTGGCATGTATGCGGTGAACAGGGAACACTTCCACACTGCTGTTGGGAATGTAAACTAATACAGCCACTGTGGAAAACAGTGTGGAGTTTCCTTAAAGAGCTAAAAGTAGAATTACCATTTGATCCAGCAATCCCACTACTTGGTATCTACCCAGAGGGAAGGGAGTCGTTATTTGAAAAAGATACTTGCACACACATGTTTACAGCAGCACAATTCACAATTGCAAAATTGTGAAACCAACCCAAATGCCCATCAATCAACGAGTGGATAAAGAAACTGTGGTATATATATGTACAATGGAATACTATGCAGCCATAAAAAGGAATGAATTAACAGCATTTGTAGTGACCTAGATGAGACTGGAGACTCTCATTCTGAGTGATGTAACTGAGAAATGGAAAACCAAATATTGTATGTTCTCACTGAACCATGAGAGCTAAGATATGAGGATGCAAAGGCTTAAGAATGATACAATGGACTTTGGGGACTTGGGTGGAAGAGTGGGAGGTGGGTGAGGGAGAAAAAACTATAAATATGGTGCAGTGTATACTGCTCTGGTGATGGGTGTGCCAAAATCACCACTAAAGAACTTATTCATGTAACCGAATACCACTTGTACCCCAATAACTTATGGAAAAATATAGAAAAAAGTAAAAAGAAAAAAGAAAAAAAAAGAAAGTAGCCTTCACCAGACACCAAATCTACTGGAACCTTGATCTTGGACTTCCCAGCCTCCAGAATTGTGAGAAATAAATTTCTATTATTTACAAATTACCCAGTTGATGGTGTTTTGTTTTAGCAGCAAGAATGGACTAAAACAGAATATGTGGCATGTTTGTCTAATTTACCATATGAGACAGTAGTATGAATTATCTCATGGTGGCTTTATTAGGCAGCACATAATTATTTTTGCCTAAATGTCCATCATATGCCATTTTGAATGGCCTCATCTGGGACAAACCTCCCTTTGGTTGATTTACACATTATGACTCAGATGTTGAAAATATATCTGAGTTTACAGTATGAGAACCCGTGAACTCATGGCTATGTTTGGCTTACTTTTCCCCAAATTTATTAAAATAAATTCAACAAGTATTTTTGTGGTTAACTATAGTATTGGGGCACTGGAAACAAAAATAAAACAAATGATCCCAATCCTGTAAAAGTATACATTGTCATTGGGCATAAAAAACCAAAACACATAACTCAAATAATGTAATTCAGTGTGCAGTCTCAGTTGTTCAAACATATTGTGCTTAGCTCTAAATGGGAAAAGAGAAGTAAAGTGCTTGCTTAGCTCTAAATGGGAAAAGAGAAGTAAAGTGCTTCAGAGTGGAGGCACGACTTCAACTGCTTTGAAGAATTAGTAAAATGTAGGCAAAGAAAGCAGGAAAGTGTGGGCAGTCCAGGATGAGCTAGCAGCATGAGCAAACGAATGGAGGTGTGGGAATAAGCATTGCCAATTCCGCAAACTGTAAAGATATTGGCTTGTCTGGAAGAAAAAATTTCTATTATGAGGTGTATCACTTAGGTTTAAATACAAATGACAGAAAAATCCTAATTGGCAGAGGTTTGTTTAACACAGAATTGTATTTCTCGCTCATATGAAAACCCAGACATATGTGGTCTGAGGATAATAGAAACACTCTGGTGTCAAGGATCCAGGATCTTTCCATCTTGTTGCTCTACCATGTATTAATTCTAGGTCCAAGATCATCCATATGTGAGATGACTTTTCAGTTATATTGTCATCATTCTAGCTAGAAACAAGGATACCAAGGAGAAGAGTATACTTTCCTTAAAGTGTTCCTGTAAGGACATTTCCAGGAAGTTGCAGGTACAAGTCCGCTGATGTCCCATTTATTCCACTGACCACACCAAGATTCAAAAGGAGCTGAGAAATGTAGTCTTCAGTTCAGTCTGCTATGTGCTTGGTTAAAATAATCAGAGGTTTCATTACTATAGAAAGTAAGATATAGAAAACAGCAAACCATCAGTGCCACAGAAAGTGATAAGGAATGAGATAGAAAACTTTGAGTGGTCTAGGTGAGGGTTCTTGATCAGAGAGGCAAACGTTTTCTGGAAAGAACTGGCTAGTCAACATTTTAGGCTTTGTGAGCCATACAGTCTCTGGTGCAACTACTCAACTTTGTCATTGTAGTGCAAAAGCAGACATAGATAATAAGTAAGTAAATGATTGTGGTTGTGTTTCAGTAAAACTTTATTTGCACAAGCAGGTAGCCAGCAAAGTTTGTCCCACAGTCTATAGTTCTCTGATTCACAGCTTAGATTATAAACTTGACTTGATCAATAGGAATCTTTGAAAATTTCATAATGCATACAATATGGAGAGAGTATGCTATGCATATGACAGAAGAATCACTGAGCTATTTTTTGGGAGAGAGTCTAGTTCTAGTTGATCAAAAATTCGATTTGCAAACTGGAGAAAGTAATTTGCCTCACAAAGTTACAGGTTTCCTCATTTTGCTAATGAGGAGATTGAACAGAAATTCTCTAAAGCTATTTTCAATTCTAAAAGACTATAGAGATGTGAGAATTAAGACGTCTAATAGCGGGAGGCTGAAATGGCAGGATCCCTTGAGCCCGGGAGTTCGAGGCTGCAGTGAGCCTTGATCGCGCCACTGCACTCCAGCCTGTGCTAGAGTGAGACGCAGTCTCAAAAAAAGAAAAAAAGAAGAAGAAAACTAACTAATTGGAAAATTGTTGTTGGGATCCTGGTGTGATTTGAAGACTTTTTAAGGAACAAATAAACAGAAAACAAATTATAATGAATTAAATAAGGGGTTAAGGAAAGTCATAAAATTCCTGCCTGGTTTTGAGTGAGGGCGAGGGGTAGGGAGCTGAGAGAATGGTGGTCCTACATCAAAGGCAAAATGATAAAGGGAGATTCTGTCTCCAGAATAATCCCAGGGAGAACGCTTCTTCCTCAACCCAGGTGTTTCTTTTATGTAGGTGTCAGCAAACTTTTTCTGTAAAGGGTCAATAGCAAACATTTTAGGCTTTGTGGGCCATAGAGTCTTTGTTACAACTACTCATCTCAGTCATTGTAGTGAGAAAGTAGCCATAAACAATATATAAACAAGTGAGTATGTCTGTGTTCTCATAAAACTTTATTTATGGGCACTGGAATTTGAATTTCATATAACGTTCATGTGTCATGAAATCTTTTTCTTTTGATCGTTTTCAACCATTAAAAAATGTAAAAACCATTCTTGGTTTGTGGGCTGTACAAAAACATGTAATGGGCCAAATTTTTCATAAAATGATCCATTTTATGGCCTAAAGTGGACCATAATTTGCTCATTCCTGCTCTGTGTGCAAGCAATTCTCTTGCAATAAGACTTCTGACCTCTCTTGACATTCCTACCCTGTTTGGGAATCTGGAGAGAGAAACAGGGCATATGTAGCTCTAGCCCTTTTGCTTCCTTATCGTTAGGAGAAAGGAGCACATTCCATTCTATTCCCCTACAGAGAGGCTCTGCCAATTTGAGGGTCAGGAACAGGAAGCAATCCCTGGTTCAACACGGGTTATGTCTGTTGATTTCTGGGATTCAGTTTGTGGGAAAGTTACTTGTCCACAGACATAAATTACATCCACCAACCCAGTTTTATCTGAGTGATATGTTGCAACAGACAATCTTATGATTTAGAATTTGCACAGTAAAAGGAGACCTATTTATCAGGCCACCTCAATGACCTTGGGGAGTGCTATCTGTTTCCAGAGTTGGACAAGTCATTGTTTCAGAGACTTGAGTGCCTGAAAGTGCACCTGGAGACTCCCTAGCCATAGACATTAGAGACTGGAAGAGTGCTTAGAATATATTAGTTAATGGGTGAATTAACGAATATGTAATTACTAAAGCATGGGAATAGGGTTCTAAAATGGTGGTGGAAGACAGAGGTAGGTTGACTTCATCTAAACTGGGGCTACATTCCTGCAATTTTGACTGCCTATCAGCTGACATGTACAGTTGTCAATGGTTTTTACTCAAGTTATTAGGGTTAATAAGATATACTGAGACAACTGAAAATTTAATGTATACCATGAATCTCTTTGTCTTATAGAAATATTGAATTTATTTGAGAAAGAAGAAGCATAACTAAGATATATATATGTATATATATATTTTTTAACTTCTGAGGAGCCGCTTGAGATAAATGAAGTTAAATTCTTTTTTTTTTTTGTTTTTTTTTTTTTTTTGAGACGGAGTCTCACGCTGTCGCCCAGGTTGGAGTGCAGTGGCGCGATCTCGGCTCACTGCAAGCTCCGCCTCCTGGATTCACGCCATTCTCCTGCCTCAGCCTCCTGAGTAGCTGGGACTACAGGCGCCCGCCAACACGCCCGGCTAGTTTTTTGTATTTTTAGTAGAGACGGGGTTTCACTGTGGTCTCGATCTCCTGACCTTGTGATCCGCCTGCCTCGGCCTCCCAAAGTGCTGGGATTACAGGCGTGAGCCACCGCGCCCGGCCAAGTTAAATTCTTTTTAATAAAAGGTGCTCTGTTGCTTGTCTCAGAAACAGAGTGAGAGAAAAATCCATGAAAAAGAGATTTGGTTTCCTAATTAATGCATGTAAATACAATAGACAAATCGTCAGCAATTACTGAAAGCTGCCATGTAGATTTAAAACCAGTACTAAAGGATTTTACATTGTAGTTTTGTCAGCAAGTTGGCATCACCTTTTCATTTACTCCTTCTTAAGATCTCTCCTCTGTTCTAGTTAAATTGGTCCATAAAAGAAACTGGGCCTGTATCCCAACATGTGGTATCTATCTGTGTGTGTTATTTCCCTTATTTGGTAAACACTGAACCTTGTCAATTACCAAATGCCACTCTTCAATTGTAGCCAAAGGTCCAAGTATATCTTCCTACCCCAACTCCCATTCATTTTCCCCTTCTCCAGATCCTTTTGGCACAAAAAAACCTATTATTTCTGTTCAGCAAGATGGATATTATTAACATTCAAGACTACTCAGATTTTGACAAAACTACAGAGGCATTTTCTGGATCTGCAAACTTACTTTGTTACATAGTATTTGTATAATCATTTTATGTGTATGGAATAACTATAAATGGCACACTGGTACAATTACTGTTAGTGAAATTGGGCCTAATTAAGACAGGTCGTGGATTATGTTCATTTTCCAGGATGTTAATGTAACTCCATCCTTTTCTCTCCTATTTAAGAATGCCTAGCTTAATACAAGTAAAAGTGAAGTTTGTCATGTTGGGGTGTTCTAGTGACCTATTGCTGAGAAACAAACTAGCCAAAATTTAGTGGGTTAAAAAAAAGACATTTATTTTGCTCACGAATCTGCAAGTTGGACATGGCTTGTAGCAGGGACGAGAGGATCCCATTCAAAGAGGGATCACTCACATCCATCGATGTAAAGTGGTGCTGGCTTCTAGCTGGAAGCTCAGCCAGGGCTGGGGATTGCTGGCTGTAGGCTGAGGGCTTGATGGGTAGGGGTCTTGCCTTTTTTCTATGTAGGTCTCTCTAGAGGCTGCTTGGGTTTCTTCATAACTTGTTTCCAAGAGGAAACATCCCAGGGAAACAAGGCCAAAATACATGGCACTTTTATGACCTTGCTTCAGAAATCATATAGTGTGACTCTGTCCTACTTATTGGTTGAGGCAGTCTCAAAGCCTGCCCAGGTTTAAGGGCAGGGATATAAATGCTACCACTGGATAGTCGTTGGCAATTCTCAAAGAGCTTATGGGATAGGCAGTATTGCTGCAGTCATCTTTAGAAAATATAATCTGTCAAAATCGAGTTTACTTTGAATGAAACTAGTAATTGATTGCAACATACTGTTACTTTAACCACACTTTGGTAGAGGGTCTCCTGGTTTATAGTTCAGTGTTTTGTGTTTAATATTAAATTGGTCATAAATGATTTTCTCACTGTCTCATGCTGTGCACGCTTTATACTCCACACTAGATTAAAGGGAAAAGACCATGTCTTACAGTGTTTTAACCACTCACAATGAGTGTCAGAATGCTGGACATCTAAGTGAACAAGGAAATGTTCATTGGGATGTGAACAGAGAAGAGTTTGCGCCATAAATTCTGTCTAGATAAAGAAAGGAGACTGGTGTTTTAAACAAAACCCTGAAGTAAACATCCTGTTGTGTATTGTCCTACAAGGCAGCCATCTTAGAAGGTTCCACACCTTTTCCAAAGAGGCTGCTCTTGCTGATAACATTTAAAAAATTCACATTAATACTTGCTTCTTGGGCTTTAGCAGGTGGTTAGAGATGTCTGTGGTTTCAGGGTAAGGGACTGTTACAGCAGTACAAGGTGGAGGAAGTTCACTGAAAATCAATCACAACTTTGCCTACAGCCTGGGCCAGATGCACTACTGTTGACCATCCAGGACACACACACACACACACACACACACACACACACAGAGAGAGAGAGATAGATAGATAGAGAGAGAGAGAGAGAGAGAGAGAAATAGGTAGACAGATCCCAAATCTGGTCTTTCTCATCATTGCTGCTGGTGCCATCTCACCAGGTTACAGCGTTCTGTCTCATTCTTTCTGTTTTGACTGTTGTACTATGTGTTCTTAGCATAACAGCAACAGCAAGAATCATCTTTTAAAAATGTAAATTGAAATTCTGATTCATAATGTAACATAGGTAAAACTTGAAACATTGTGCTAAGTTAAAGAAGTCAGACACAAAAGGACTAATGATTTCACTTATCTGCGGTGCCTAGAATAGGTAAATTCATAGAGCTAGAAAGTAGATTAGTGGTAACCAGTGTGAAGGGAGGGAAGGATGCAGAGTTATTGTTCAATGGTTCTGAGCTTCGGTTTGGAATAGTGAAAATGTTCTGAAAGTAGTGATGTTGATTGCCCCACATTGTGACCTTACTTAGTGCCACTGAATTGTACACTTAAGTGGTTAACATGCTAAGTTTTATGTTATATATATTTTGCTACAACACAAATGTAAATCAGATTATTTGGTTTGTCATAAAGACTCTTTAATGGTCTTCTTGTGCTCTTAGGAAAGATTCGAACTTTTTACCATGTCCCACAGCGTGGTGCGTGGACTGTCCTCCCACCACTCTCTGCTCTTGCTCGGAGGGCTCTGCTTTGCCCCCATGATGTCTTTTGAGTGGGCTCACATGGTTCTTCAGGGGCATTTGCCCTGTGGTTCCTTCATCCAGAAAGCTTTCCCCACCCCGGAATTTCCTATCACTCACTCCCTTATTTTCTTTAATCTCTGCTCAGTTGTTGTCTTCCTTGAAAGACCCATCTTGCCCGTCCCCTCTAAAGTAGATGCCTCCCACCCCCAACTTTATAGTTGTATGTCTCCCTGCCTGGCTGAAATGATCACTAATGACATCATATTACAATTGCTTTATATCTATTGTCTGTTGCCCCCATTAGTGTGCAATCTTTCTGTGGTCACTGGCCTGTGTGTCTGGCTCACTGCTGTGTCTCCAGTGCCCAGAACAGCACTCAAATGAATGAAGGAATAAAATTAAAATATGCCCTTATAGTTATGTGGTACTTGATTAATTTAAAACGTGCTATAACATATATCCTCAAAACAATCTAGGAAGATATCCTACAAATAAACCTGGAAAGTTGACAGGGAAATATTATGTACTTGAATAGATTCAGTGATGACCAATATTTCATGTTTATTATGTTTTAACGCATGGCTATAATTATTAACACAGATCACCTTATTATGTGTTTACAATGTTTCAGGCATTGAGATAAAAGCTTTATAGGTGTTATTGTATTCACTTCCAATAACAGATGTTATTATGTATAAGTTACATAAAATAATTTTATTTTACAGAGGAGAAAATTAAGGCTTAAAACAATAACTTGCCGAGTGTTACTCAGCTAGTGACACTGATCTGAACCCAAATGGCTGCCCACTACATTAGCTACAGAATAGGTGCTGAAAATCAGGGATTCCCAAGCATGGCTGTGAATCAGAATCACTTGGAGAGTTTAAAAATGATCTTAACATTTCAAACCAAAACCTATGTGCCAGATTTAAAAAATGTACTGATGTCATTTTTTTTTAAAATTTCCTTGACCATGGTGTGGACTTTGCCGCAGGTGAGCACCAACAGATCTCAGAACAAAGAAGTCATTTGAAGCCCTACATGGATTGTTTGAATTCAAAGCAGATACAGTAATTCAAAAAACAAAATTGTGGTTTTGAATTCCAAAACAAACCACTTAATAAACAAACCTCAAACCCTTGATTGAGAATACTGGGGTCCATATTTGTGAAAGAAAGGTTATCAGATTCCACTCTGTGGATTCCACTATTCCACAGAACAACAGACTGGAAAAAAAAATAGACCAGGAGCCTTTTCCACTTGGAGAAGAGATAAAAAAAAACTCTTTAGGATTGGCCAGAAAAACACTTCGGCCAACATCCTTGCTCTCTCACCTCACCCCTATCATGGATTTGCCTTGTACCCTGGGGAATGTAAAGCTCTGAGAATTTGGGAAGCAACTATGATGAGGCAACCATGGAGATCAATCACAGCGTGACTACACTCCCTGAAACAGTTGATGACCATACCTGGCTGGGGCAGAGGGAAGCAGTTATAAAGGTCAGACAGCTCCTACTTCTGTCCTAAGTGTCATTAAAAAATTTTTAAACAGCTTTATTCTGCTCTTATCTTAGAACTCTAAATTCCAAGTTAATCTCTCTCTTTCCCTCTGTGTGTGTAATATCTTAGAATCACTGTATACTGTTGATAAAAGTTACTTTCAAAATGGAAACAAGCCAAATAAAGATTTGGTTTGTAATACTTCTCAATCCGAGTATGCTTCTAATTCACAATGTGTTACTGTGTATGGTAGGCAGACTTCTAAGATGGTGTTCATGCCTTTGTGTCATCCTCTCCTCTTGAGTGTGGGTTGGACCTTGTGACTTGTTTCTAAAGAATAGAATACATCAAAAGTGATGGGACTTAACTTCCATGATTAAGTTACCAAAGACTTCGACTTTCATCTTTGTAGGATGCTCTCTCGTGCTAGAAGACTCTCTTGCTTTCTTGGCTTTCTCACTTTGATGAAGCAAGTTACCATGTGAGAGAGACCAACGTGGCAAGAAATTAAGGGCGGCCTCTGGCCAACAGTCAGCAAGGAACTGAACCCCTCAGTCCAACAACCCACAAGGATTAAATCCTACCATCAACCACATAAATTAGCTTGGAAGTGGTTCTTCCCCAGGAGTGCCTTAAGATGAGCACAGTCAGCCAACGCTTTGACTGCAGCCTGTGAGCAACACTGAAGCAGGGAATCCAGCTCAATTGTGTCTGGTTTCCTGAACCATAGAAGCTATAAAGATAATAAATTTTGTTGTTTTAAGACACTACATATTGGGATTAATTTGTTACACAGTAATAGATAACTATGATCATTAAAGCAAGTTAATTTTAACATGTATAAGAAATTAAGAAATGAAATACAACCTTACTCTGGAAAATATAATAACCACCTTGAATAAGGTATTAATAAGCAACCTAGATATTTATTTTGCTTTGTATGACATTTCACTCCTTTCTTTTTCAATATTAAAGAAAAGAATACTTTTTCCTTGAAAAGGAAATGAAAACCTAGCACTGGATTGAAAAACAAAATGTAGTGACTTTACAAGTTTTCAGTGTAAATTATTTCAAGCTTTATGCACTGAGCCTTCTGCTCAGGATGTGTCAGGTGGCAAGTTTTGGTAAATGTTTCCATTAGTGTTTTCTTTCTGTTCTGCCCCAAATGATATGAATTTGTGTTTGTCCTTAATGATAATTCTGTCGGTAGGTTTGTACTACAGGCAAATGGCAGTTAAGCAGAAAGCAAAAAATGTAAGAACAAGAGTGTAGATGGTTTTGGGCCTAAGTACCTTGAGCTGGTGATCCATCTTGTGGGCAGCTATGCATGCATGTGTGTGGGAAATCCTCATGGCAACAAGGATTTATATTTTATGAAGATTTCGCTGTAATTGTCCTTAGAAATTTTTCCTCACATCTCATGTTGCAGGAAAAGCAACAAAGGGGATTCTCCCACCTCCAATCCAGAATTATAGCCTGGTGATACTGCAATGATGATTGTCTAATTACCCCTATTTCTCACAAAACTCGGGTCTTATAAATAAAAATTTCAGTTGGCCAATTAGCTTTTACTTAGCTTTCTAGGGTATGATGAAACATAATTTCTAGTATGACAAGCTACATATAGAGGAGTAAAAAGTCCACAAAAAGAAGGAATAATTTAATTTTCCACCAACAATAGGCAGTAGCTTGCAGTGGTCTTTGCCTTGTATCGATTTTTAATAAATATGAACTCTTCATGGTTGGAAACATTTATCCTGTGCTATTTGTACCAGATTCATATGGTTTAACAGTCTTACTCCATGAACTAGATGTTTCCTAGGAGATAACTGTTATGAGTGAGTTATTAAGATAACCTCACAGGAAAAATAAAAAAGAATAATTGCTCTTCAATGATGACACTTTGTTTAATGGGGCAATATTTTTTCTTACAGAGCCCAGTGATTTCTGGCTAAGGGTAATGAGTGTACACAGCAGAGATGGAGTCTGACATCAGTTATTTTCAAGGTATAAGGGGTGGGAAATTTCTCCCCAACATCAAACATAACTGACAGTGGGAACAAAGCTGCTACATGGGGATGGCTCACTGTTTTTTACTTTTGTTTTTGCAGAACTAATCTGCACAACAAAATACATATCAATAGGGAAGCTGGGCTAAGTGTCCAGAATTTGGTACAAAAATATACATATGTAGAGGATTAATACACCTTTGCCTTACTTAGGACTAAGTAGGCATTTTTCCTTCTGCTATCACAAGAAACATTAATATTTATCTTAACAGATATATATATATATATATATATATATTTTTTTTTTTTTTTTTTTTTTTTTGAGACGGAGTCTCCCTCTGTCGCCCAGGCTGGAGTGCAGTGGCGCGATCTCCGTTCACTGCAAGCTCCGCCTCCCAGGTTCATGCCATTCTCCTGCCTCAGCCTCCTGAGTAGCTGGGACTGCAGGCGCCCGCCACTGCGCCCGGCTAATATTTTGTATTTTTAGTAGAGACGGGGTTTCACCGTGGTCTCGATCTCCTGACCTTGTGATCCACCCGCCTCGGCCTCCCAAAGTGCTGGAATTACAAGCGTGAGCCACCGCGCCCGGCAACAGTTATATATTTTATTGGATTTGTTAATATTTGCTCATTTCAGGAAATTTGGAGAACACAAAACATACACAGATTTGTAAATAAAAACAACCCATAATCCCATTGCTCACAGATAACTATTGTATTATTTTCTGGCATAAAACTGTGTGTGTATGTGTCCAGCTTTGCCATTTACTGTCTAATTTTAGGCAAATTACTGAATTTCCCTGTGCCTTCACTGCTTGAGCTATAAAATGGTGAAAATAGTAGCACATAGGATTATTGTAAAGATTAAATAAATGTATACACCTGTTTGCCTGGCAAATGATAAGTAAAAGCTATTATTCTTCTTATTATGTACATGTAGTTTGATCAAAATTGAAATTGTATTATATATATGGGATTTTAAACTTCATAGGTATTTCAGGAAAATTATTTCTAGTTCATAAAATAATATTCTACAATATGGTTTTAAATGGCTAGATAGAATTTGTCACATGAATGTATCACAATTTATTTAACAAATTATCTTTTTTATTAGATGTGTATTTTCTCTCACTATAAATAATGCCATAATCAACCTCCTTTTATCTCCATTTTTACCACAGATGCTACTTGTTCTTTAAAATAAAGTTTACAGTGAAAATTCTTTAGTCAAATGGCATTTATGATTTAAAGATTTTTTGTAATTATTGCTAAATTGCTCACCAATTTATACATCTCATTGGAAATCTATGAAAGTACATCTTTCTTAAATCCAAACAACACACACACAAACACTCTCTTATTTTTCTTTCTCCTCAAAAAACCAAAACCAAAACCAACATCCAAACTAAAATCCTATAACAATTTTATATGGGTAAAAATTCTATTTATTTTTTATTACTAGTGAAGCTGATTTTTATGTGTCTATTGATAATTTGAATTCCTTTCTTTTGGTCTGGGTGACTATTTTTGAAATCTTTCTTTAGTTGCCTTTAGATAGAATGTAGAGACACTGATGAATAAGAAAAAAGGAAGTATTCTCTTTCTATATCTTTGTTTAAGTACAAATAGCCAATGCCACAGCAACCTGCTACTCTGTTACAACATAGGTAAATTAAGTTTCAGAAGTTGTCAGTTTAACTACAAGCTGACAAGGGTGATTAAATCAGTTGATATCTGAGCTGATCGAGTTTTTTTTTTTTAAAAAAAAAAGGTAAGTAGAAGCTTTACTTGACTTGCTTCCACACGAGGGCTCTCAATGCTGCTAAACTTCATTTCTAAAACTTATCTTTTTAGAGTAGATGTGAGCATGAATGTTTCCTTAGTACTTAGTGAATTCCATTTTCATGATTAACTACTTTAGTCTTTAGGAGTGTTCCAATATTCCATGAGAAATATAATGTAAAGCAAAATGTCATAGATGATGTGATTGACAACATAGAAAATCCAAGAGAATCTGCAGGCAGACTATTAGAATTTAGATCAGTAACTTTGCTGAATATAGCAATCATTACACAAAAATCAATAGCATTTATATATACCATTGAAATCAATTAGAATATGTGATTTTAGAAACTCATTCAATAGAGAAAAACATCTATATATCTAGAAATAAATATCACAAAAGTCATTCTTTATTTTGAGAAAATCTTATATTTTTACTGAAGATAAACCTAAGTAAATGGAGAGAAATACAGTGTTGTGGGTAGAAAGACAACATAGAAAGTATTTCTATTTTGCCCAAACTTATTAATAAATTCAATACTATTCTAATAAATCTAAAAGTGCTTTTCTTAGACCTTACTAAGAATGAAAGAGTGAAGAGCAAAGATTAGTCAAGACAAATTTAAAGGAGAAGAAAAAAAAAAGGAAATGGAGTATCTATTTGCTGCGCAAGATTTCAATACTTATAAAACTATCATAATTAAAACAGAGGATATTGGTACTAGATTAGGTTGATAGGCCAAATTGAATAGGATAAAAAATCCAGAAAAAGTTCCATGTTTATAAAACATGTAGAAGGATAAGTTAGCACAGTAAATTAGTGGAGAAAAGTTGACTATTAAATATATGGTGCTCAGAAAAAAATCACTATTTATATGGAAAACAGTAAAATAATGTTCCCAGCTTATTCTTTATTTATGCAAAAATTCCAGGTGTGTTAAATGTAAATATTAAAAAGCCAAAATTCTAAAGCTTCCATGAGAAAAATGGAAGATAATCTTTGTAACATCAGAATAATGAAAACTTTCTTAAATAAGACACAAATGTACAAACCACAAATGAAAATACTGCTTAATTTCTTTGTGACAGAAGACATCATTGAGCGTGAAGAAAGTCACGGGTTTGAAGACGATATTTGCTAGGAATAGATCTGATAAAGGTTTAGTACCCAAAACACAAACAAAATCTACACCTTCATTAAAAGAAGCATATCTATCTATCTATCTATCTATCTATCTATCTATCTATCTATCTATCTATCTATCTATCTATCTATCTTAGTATCTATCTATCATCTATATCATCTATCTAATCTTGTCATCCATCCATCTATCCATCAATCTATCCATCCATCCATCCATCCACGAATCCATTCACTCTCCCACCTCCTCACCTATGATTTGGGAAAGAAAGCTGAATATACACATGAAAATATGTTAAGCCTCACTGGTTGTTCCAGTCAGGATCCACTCAGGAGACAATAATCATACCGATAATTTTAACCGGAAAACTTTAACATAAAGAATTAACTAGTAAAAAGTGGTTAACTACAAAAAGAAGTTAAAAAGGACCCTTAAGGATACAGAAGTAGCAAATACAGAAAATAGCTACTACTCCTAGGCTGCAGGGGAATAAACAAGAAAAAAATTAAGAATGTAGAATACTCTGGTATCCCCCTCCCCTAAATCTACCAGTGGGAAGAAGAAACTCACCAGAAGGCATGGGCTGGAGCTGGCCCATAGATGCATTCAGCCAGGTGGCTGAGAAACTTGCCAGAGGGCATGGGCAGGTTGGAGAAGGACCATGCATACCGCTGAGGTGAATTTGCTACCAGGCCTCTTGCACATCCATTTCTTGGCTACTGTGCTGAACAGGAAAAGCACTATGTGTTGAGGAAAGGAAACCCCTTTATGCTATGGTTTTGAACTTCATTCAGTAGCCTCTGTTGACAGAGCCTAACATAAAAAGGCAGATGTTTATGGAGTCTTGTTCCAGTATCACAGAGTGGGATAAAGAAGGGTGGATTTGGAGCCCAAGAATCAGTAAATTGATAACTTTAATCAAATTAACACTGTTAATCAGAAAAATGCAAACAAAAGAACAAGAGGATATCTATGACAAAAATTAAACAAGTGATAATACCAAGTATGTGAGTAAGAACAATCATACATTTCTGGTGATAATGAAATCAACAAAGCTATCTTGAATAACAATTTGACAACCCTGAGCAACGCTGAAGACGTGCATACTTTATAGCTAGCAATGCTACTTCTAGGTACAAGGGAAGAAATCTGGCACATGAGCACAGGAGATGTGTATGAGGATATTTATCACAGATTTATTTTTAATGACCAAATATTGGACACAACCGAAATGTCTATTGATAGGCACATTATAAAATAAATTGTGACTTTTCCATTGGTATTTTAACTATGCAGCAGTTTGTAAAAATGAATTTGACCTACAGGTATCAACATTGATAATTCTCAAAAATAGCGTTGAGTGAAAAATGAAAAGTTACATGAGGCTTTTTTATTATGAGACCATTTATATAAATTTTGAAAACAGATAAAATAACACTCGGTATCAGGGATCAATAAAGTATCCTGTAGATGACCTGATGATGTTCTGGGCTTTGTAGCCCACATATATTCTTCTTTGTTTCAAGACTTTAAAAATATAAATCAATCCTGACCTATGGGCCATATGAAACAGGCCATGGCTGGATTTGGCACACAGGTTATAGTTTGCCAACTTCTGCTTTCTATTGTTTATGCAAACATAAGTATATAGATAGTAAGGCTATGTAACAACTATACAGTGGTGGCAACTTCTCAGAAGGCAGGGAGATAATCAGACTGGGAAATTATGATAGAATATTAATATTTTCTGGCTTTGGGAAGTGAGTACATATGTATCTCCTGTTATTTTTCTCTTTGTTTTTATGCACATTTAATGTATTTCATAATTAGACATAATTTGAAAACAGTATAATAAAAAATCGTGGGCATGTATAATTTGCAGATTAAGGCTAGTAAATTGCAGATATTTTCTAGTTGACTTAAACAATAGAATTATTTTCTAATTAATTTTTAGTATTATTAATATTCTTTCTCCAAATTATTTTTACTCTTTTTTTCTTCTTCTATTTTCATTTTACGTTGCAGAGGTACATGTATAGGTTTGTTACATGGATAAATTACATGTCTCTGAGGCTTGGTGTATAAATGATCCCATCACCCAGGTAGTGAGCATACTAATCAACAGCCTTCAAAACCATGTCCCTCTTATAACCTCCCCTCTTAAGTAATTCCCAGTGTCTATTGTTCTCATCTTTGTGTCCATGTGTATTCAATGTTTAACTCTCACTTATAAGTGAGAACATGCAGTACTTGGTTTTCTGTTTCTGGATTAGTTTGCTTAGAATTATGGCTTCCAGATACATTCATGTTGCTGAAAAGAACATGATTTTGTTCTTATTTATGGCTGTGGAGTATTTTTTATAGTGTATGTGTACCACTTTTTCTTTATCCAGTCCACCATTGATAGGAAGCCAGGTTGATTTCAAATCTTTGCTATTGTAAATAGTGCTGTGATGAACATACGAATGTGTGTGTCTTTTTGGTAGAACAATTTATTTTCTTTTGGGTATATGCCCAGTAGAAGGATGACTAGGCTGAATGGTAGTTCTAAGTTCTTTGAGAAATCTCCAAACTGCTGTCTACAGTGGCTGAACTAATTTACATTTCCACCAACAGTGTATAAGTGTATGCTTTTCTCCACAACCTCACCAGCATCTGTTGCTTTTTGACTTTTAATAATTGCTATTCTGACTAATGTGAGGTGGTATCTTGTGGTTTCGATCTGCATTTCTCTAATGATTAGTGATGATGAGTATTTTTTCACATATTTGTTGGCTGCATGTATGTCTTCTTTTTAGAAGTGTCTGTTCATGTCCTTTGCCCATTTTTTAATGAGGTTTTTGGTTTTTTTGTTTGTTGAATTGTTTAAATTTCTTATAGATCCTAGATGTTAGACATTTGTTGGAAACATAGTTTGTGAACATTTTCACCCACTCTGTAGGCTGTCTGTTTAATGTGCTGATAGTTTATTTTCCTGTGCAGAAACTAGTTAAATTAGGTTTCACTTGTCAATTATTGCTCAGTTGCAATTGCTTATGGAGACCTAGTCATAAATTATTTGCCAAGGATGATGTCTATGATGGTATTTCCTAGATTTTCTTCTAGGGTTTTTGTTGTTTTAGGTCTTTAAGCTAATTTTTGTTTATGATAAAAGGAAAGGGTACTGTTCCAATCTGCAGATGCTAGCCTGTTGGTATAACATTTCAATAAATTCACTATTTATTGAATAGTGAATTACTTCTCTCATTGTTTGTTATTATCAACTTTGTTGAAGATCAGGTAGTTGTAGGTGAGTAGCTTAATTTCTGGGTTCCTAATTCTATTCCACTGGTTTATGTGTCTGCTGTTGTACCTGTAGCCTGTTTTAGTTACTGTTGTCTTGTAGTGTAGTTTGAGGTTCAGTAGTGAAATATCTCTGGCTTTGTACGTTTTGCTTAGGATTGTTTGGGTGATTTGGGCTCTTTTTTGGTTCCATATGAATTTTAGAGAAGTTTTTTTTCTACTTCTGTGAAAAATGACATTGGTAGTTTGATAGGAATAGCATAGAATCTATAAATTGGTTTAAACAGAGTGGCCATTTTAATAATATTGACTCTTCCTATCCATGAACATGGAATGTTTTTCCATTTGTTTGTATTGTCTCTGATTTCTTTCAGCAATGTTTTGTAATTCTTGCTGTAGAGATTTTTCACCTCCTAGGTAAGATGTATTCCTAGGCATTTTTTTCTTTTTGTGGCTATTATAAATGAGATTGTGTTCTTGATTTGACTCTCAGCTTGGTTGTTATTGGTGTATAGAGATGCTACTGATTTTTGTACATTGATTTTGTATCCTGAAACTTTACAAGGTTCAGGTTTACAGGTTTTTGTCATTTATCAGATCTAGATGCCTTCCAGTGGAGTCTATGGGGTTTTTCTAGGTATAGAATCATACTGTCTGCAAACAGAGACAGTTTGACATCCTCTCTTCCTATTTATAGTTTTTATTTCTTTCTCTCACTTGAGTGCTCTAGCAGGGACTTCCAGTACTATGTTGAACAGGAGTGATAAGAATGGACATACTTGTCTTGTTCCAGTTCTCAAGGGAAATGCTTCCAGCTTTTGCCTGTTCAGTGCAGTGTTGGCTGTGGCTTTGTTATGTATGGCTCTAACTATTCTGAGGTATGTTCATTCAATACCTAATTTGTTGAGAGTTTTTATCATGAAGGGACATTGAATTTTACCAAAAGCCGTTTCTACATGTCTTGAGATTATTATGTGATTTTTTAAATTTTAATTCCATTTGTGTGGTGAATCACATTCATTCATTTGTATATATTGAACCAAAAGCCAACTTGGTCATGGTGAATTAACTTTTTGCTATGCTGCTGGATTCAGTTAGCTAGTATTTTGTTTAGAAATTTTGCATCTATATTCATCTGGAATAGTGACCTACACTTTTGTTTTATCCATTGCGCCTCTGACAGATTTTGGTATCAGAATGTTGTTATTTTCATACAATGAGCTGAGAAGGAGTCCCTCCTCTTTGATTTTTTATTTTGAATAATTTCAGTAAGATTGGTACTAGCTCTTTTTTTTTTTTTACATCTGGTAGAATTTGTCTGTGAACCCATCTGGTCCAGGGCTATTTTTTTTGTAGGCTTTTTGTAGCAGATTAATTCTATAACTCATTATTGGTCTGTTCAGGATTTAATTTTCTTCCTGGTTCAATATTGGGAGGCTGTGTGTTTCCAGGCATTTACTCATTTCTTCTAAGTTTTCTAGTTTGTATGCAGAGAGGTGTTCATATTAGTCTTTAAGGACTTTTTTTTTTTTTTTTTTGTATTTCTGTGGGGTTGATTACAATGTCACCTTTGCCATTTCTGATTGTGTTTATTTGGATCTTCTCTCTTTTTTCTTTACTAATCTAGCTCACAGTATATATACCTAGTTTAATCTTTCAAAAAACAACTTTTGGTTTTGTTGATTTTTTGTATGCATTTTTGCATCTCAATTTCATTTGGTTCAGCTCTAATTTTGGTTATTTCTTTTCATACTGTCTTTGGGGTTGGTTTGCTCTTGTTTTTCCAGTTCCTCTAGGTGTAACATTAGGTTATTAATTTGGGATCTTTCTAACTTCTTGAGGTAGATATTTAGTGCCATAAACTTTCCTCTTAATATTGCTTTAGCTGGGTCTCAAGGATTCTGATATGTTATGTCTCTGTTTTCATTAGGTCCAAAGAATTTTTTTTGATTTATGCCTTAATTTTATTCTTTACCCAAAAGTCATTCAGGAGCAAGTTGCTTAACTTCCATGTAATTGTATGGTTTTGATAGATCTTCTTGGTATTGATTTCTATTTTATTGTTCTATGGTCAAACAGTGTGATTGGTATGATTTTGATATTTTTTAATTTGTTGAGACTTGCTTTATGGCTGAGCATGTGGTTAATCTTAGAGTATCTGCCATGTGCAGATAAGAATGCATATTCTGTTGTTTTTGGATGGAGTATTCTGTAGATGTCTTTCAAGTCTGATTCATCAATTGTAGAGTTTAAGTCCTAGATATTTTTGGTTAGTTTTCTGTCTCAATAATCTGTCTAATGCTGTCAGTGGGATGTTGAAGTTCCCCATTATTATTTTGTGGTTGTCTAATCTCTACTCTCTAAGAATTTGTTTTATGAATCCGGGTGCTCCAACATTGGGGGTATGCGTGTGTATTTCAGCCATTTCAATCTGGTTAAGAACCATTGCTGAGGAGCTAGTGTGATCATATGAAGGTAAGAAGACACTTTGGTTTTTAGAGTTGTCAGAGTTCTTGGACTGGTTCTTTCTCATCTGTGAGGGCTGATGTTCCTTTGCTCTTTGAAGTTACTATCCTTTGGATAGGGCTTTTGTTTTTATGTTCTTCATTGCCCTTGAGTGTTTGACTGTGGTACAAGTTGGATATAGTTGAATACTTTTGTTTCTGGATTGTGTATACATATATATATACACACACACACACACAAATGCAGGAAATGTGTGTGCATATATATATATATTTACACACACACACACACACACACATACATACACTGGGGGTCTTTTGGGGTCTCTCTCTCTCTCTCTCATATTTAATGTTAGACTACATTAGAGTACATGTTTAAAGAGGTCAAAAGCTCTTTAAAAACATTAATTAAAATTTGTTGCTCTCTAGAGAAGTAAATAAATAATATTTTTCTTCTGGAGCAGTAATCTTGACCAAGTAGAGGGTTGTGCTGGTTGGAACCTTAGCTCAAAGTCAAATGGTGAGTCATTATCTAGGATGCACAGAAAACTCAAGGTTCTTTTTCCTGTTCTCTTGCTAGGCTACTGCACAACTAAGAGAGAGAGTTGGGTATAGTTGAATACTTTTGTTTCTGGATGTTTTCAGAGGGCCAAGGCTTAGCTCTGCATTCCTAGGCTGTATGCTCTAACCCTGGGTGACTGAGACCAGGCCCATAACTTTGTGTTCTTGTCTCTCGAGGTTTAGCCCCAGCTGGGATGGAGGAGCCAAGGTCCTACCAGACTACTGGCAACAGTGCTCTATCAGGAGGGGCAGAGGCACTGTGGGCAAAAAGTGCTCTGGCAGGGGCAACGGGGCTTTGTAGATGAGAAGCACGGTGGTAGGGAGGGTGCAGAGTCACAGGCAAACATACTCTGGTGGGAGTGGGTGGAAGTCTCTGGAGAAAGTGCTGTGGTGGTAGCCACTGGCAAAAGCACTCTGGTGGAGTAACTGAGGCTATGTTGCATTTAATATTACTTATATATATATATAGACATACACATATATTTAAAATTAAAACTGCATTTTGTATTTGTAATTTTAGTCTGTAGTTGTGTTTCATAATATTTAGGAAGAGATAAGAGACAAGCTATTTAAGAAAACAAAACATGAAGTAGTAATTATGTGAGGTTTAGAGATAAAAGAAAATTATTTGAGGTAGATATTGCCTTTGAAATGAAAACAGATGAGGAAGGCATAATTTTAGGGAAATCAATCTTTTAAAATGATGGGCTTACATTTTGGGACATGAGCTCCAAAACCAATGCTCACATCATGAATTTGTAGGATAAGGAATTTGTTTCAATTCTTAAATTCTTACAGGAAAGCAGCAATAGTTAAGACTAAACTTCATGACCGATTTTAGCTAATTGGTAGTAGCTGTGTGCATTTAAAAATACCTTGGGACTCAGTTGTTTCTGTTATTGGTTTGGTAATGATAAAATTCTTGTCACAGAGAGCAGTGCTCTGCAGAAATGCCAAGGTGATAACCGTGTTCTCTTTTCAAATGGATGGAATTCTTAGGTTTCTATTATGTCTTCATTGAACGTTGCAGAGCATCTTTCCCTTATGTGCAATGTAATGTAATCTAACATTAAATATAAGTAGTCTTCTTTTAATTTTAATTTACCTAACATTTTATTCCAATATCTGTTGTGGAAGTCATTTTAAAGGTGATTCAAAAAATAATGACCAAACCAAAAATAGAGATCATTATACAAAGGCTAGTACATGTTTAAGGAGGTCAAAAGCTCTTTAAAAACATTAATTAAAATTTGTTGCTCTCTAGAGAAGTAAATAAGTATTATTTTTCTTCTGGAGCAGTAATCTTGACCAAGTAGAGGGTTGTGCTGGTTGGAACCTTAGCTCAAAGTCAAATGGTGAGTCATTATCTAGGATGCACAGAAGACTCAAGGTTCTTTTTCCTGTTCTCTTGCTAGGCTACTGCACAACTAAGTCTCTAAGTGCTAATTAAGTAAATGAACCAAAAAATTCAAATAGAAAACAAGCAAAGAAACAAAAAGGTGAATGAAGTCTAGAACTATGATGTTAATCTTTATAAAGCATTTACTTTATCATAAGTAAGAATGTTCACCTAGTTTAACCATGATTGTCTTATTACCCCTAGCTTTGATTTACCTGAGTGTAGTTCAATGATGATGGTTATTGCTAAGTAACTTTTAGGCATTCTTAGTTTATAATATGACACATATAAAATATCTTTAGCTTTGGGGGAAAACGCTCTAGAAATATGAAGTTCATTTAGGATGATGAAGTGGGTAATACAGCTACCAGTGCAAATGTATTGCTCATTAACGGTGTGTGCACGGTTATGTTCACAGTGAAGTAAAAACCATTCTTAATAATGAAGTTTACCAATTTGCATAAAGACTTGAAAAATATGTTTTTTAAGAACATTTTAAACTACATATCACATTTCAGAAGAAAATGATGATTTTTTTCAGGTTCTATGATATACAGTCAATAATCATTCAGCAACATTGCAACTCAGGGAGATATATAAGAAGTCTGTTTAAAAATTATAGGGTTTGCAACATAGATAGAGGAAAATATTAATAAAACATTTTTGGTTGGCAATGGAAGATTTCATGAGACTGATAAATGATGATCACCCTCTAAAGTTGATGAGCCAGATGAGTTGATTATTAATATATTAAATATTAAATCAATAGGTTTTCATGTAGGGGCTTCATTCGGGGTTTGTTTTCTTAAATATGTGTTACTACTGCTCCAAACAATTTTAAAACAAACCCTAAAATCCAAAGAGTAAATCCAAGAAAAACATCTGTGTTAGAGTACAATTTAACAAATTTCCCTTGGTAATCAATTTCATGGAATATTGCTGGGCTGGCATATTTGTTCTTCTAGTGCCCCTGAGTATATTGTAAAGACAGGAAAGCTACACTTAGTGAATGGTTATAATAATAAGTTTAATTAAGATAAAACAACATTAATTATATGGTTTGGCTATGGCATTGGCAACAACTCTTCCTTTATCCTGCCAAAATCATCTCATGAATGCGTCTGTCAGCTAGCTTAGAAGAGCTGACTGTGGGGAGTTTTCCTTTCAGGTTTCCTTGAGGAAGGTGTGCTTTCCTCTTGTTCAGGCAATTTTTCTATTTATTTAAGACAATCACTCCTAAACCTCTTGAGACTGGTAAAGTCCCACAGTAACCATCTCAACTTCATTCCTATGTTGCTTATCCTAAACCTAGGCTCATGTAACACTAAACATTTCACAATTTTTGCCACAGGATGGAGAGCTTCTTACTTTTGACCTGAAGTCTTCTGAAGACTTTTTATTGTATGTGTCTAAAGTGTACCACATGATGTTTTGATATATACAGAGTGAAATGGTCACTATAGTTAAGCAAATTAACGTATCCATCATTTCATATCGTTACCCTTTTATTGTGTGTGGCCAGAGTACCTAAAATCTACTCTTTTACCACTCTGAACATGACTTATCTGAAGTCCTTATTTTTATCCTCCCTCTCCCAGGGCTATATCCTGAATCTCTCTCACCCTAAACCTTTAGTAACTGGCTGAAAATGTTATTTAAAGGTGGAAGGGGGCATTTCCCCCTAACTAAACATCAACCTCCTTTCCCTAAGGCACTTTCCATGGTGTTGGAAAATTTAGCTTCATGATTACTATTCACCCAAGTGCATTTTCTGTTTGAACTGCTAAGAGGCCTTCAAATGTTCAAATATGTCAGCTAAATATGGGAGTGAAAAATGTCAGCCCCAATATTTTATTAAGGTTTTGATGGTTGGTGCACATAAACCTGTTCAAACTATAGTCTATGAATGGTTTGCACAAGTGTAACCATCTTTACCAGTAGTATGAGCCAGAATTAACAAATGTAGATTCTAGATTTGTAAAGACACATGGAATTAATTAAGTCCACATGCATTCTCAAGAATGCCCTCTATGAGATTGCTCAGAGATGGATCTTGTATTAGTCAACCTCGCTAAAATACAAATAATCCCCAAACATATATTTCCTGTTTATTTTAATATTGATAGCTGTGGCCCTCCTCCCCATATCTTATTCTAGGACCCAGACAGAAGAAGTAGCACAGATTTGGGACTTGCTCGTTTTGTGGCAGGGGGAAAAAAGCAAGAGAGATATTGTAAAAATCATGATGCCTCTTA
Source organism: Theropithecus gelada (assembly GCF_003255815.1). Lineage (NCBI taxonomy): Eukaryota > Metazoa > Chordata > Mammalia > Primates > Cercopithecidae > Theropithecus > Theropithecus gelada. The sequence continues at coordinate 68,566,942 of NC_037671.1, read as the reverse complement.
AACCTTAACTGTAGTATAAATCCTTGCTACTCAAAAGTTGTCCTGATAGCTAGCAGCTTCAACATTACTTGGGAGCTTGTTAGATATACTGCATCTCAGGCCCCAATCTAGACCTACTGAATATGAATTTCATTTTAGCAGGATCTTCGGGTAATTTGTAAACACATTAAAGTTTCAGAAAAACTGGCATGTAAACAGGCCCTGATAATCATTGACCAAAGCACTTCACATGGACAAACCCCATATGGGTCAAGGAAGTACACACCCACGGAGAGCTACTGCAAGTCACATGGCATTTGGCAGGGATAAATAATCCTCTTTCAGGAAAGGAGCAAAACACTAGAAACTAAAATGCAATCTACAGCCCCTAAAGCTTCTGATTATGCCAAATGGAACTAGTTATTTATTGAGGCAAGCCATTTTGATTATTGAACATATTTGTTAATTTAGTTTTACTCATTGATTCTACTTTGGTCTTCTGCAGTGAAGAAAACATCTACTTCCTAGTCTATGTAACGTTTATTCAATAATTTAAATGTACTCCCTATGTGCTTCTTCATTTATCCAAGTATTATCCAAGTTAAACAGACATTCTTTCTTCAGCATTATGAGTTTGTCTAGCTCATTATCCTGGTATCCCTGCTTGGTAACCACCTACTCAGGTTGGAGATACTAGAATTGAGTCTGATATTTTATTATCTGCCAGGCATAGAGAAGAATAGGGACATTTAATCTTTCTTGATCAGGATATAGTGTTTGTAATCTAAGTTTACCTTGGTGTGATGGTTAATATTAGGCATCAACTTGACTGGATTAAGGGATACCTAGATGGTTGGTACTGTTTCTGGGTGTGTCTGTGAGGATGTTGCCAGAGGAGACTGACATTTGAGTCATTGGACTGGGAGAGGAAGATTCACCCTCTGTGTGGCTTGGCACAATCGAATCAGCTGCCAGAGCTGCTAGAACAAAGCAGGCATCAGAACTGGGGTAAGCAGCTTGCTAAAGCTTCTTGTTGTCTCTCTACCCATGCTGTGCCAGACACTTGGCTGCTTCTCTTGCCCTTGGACATCGGACTCTAGGATCTTTGGCCTTTGACTCTGGGACTTACACCAAAGGTCTCCTGGGGATTCTCAGGCTGTCAACCTCTAACTGAAGGCTGTCATGCTGGCTTTCCCGGTTTTGCTTTTGGACTTGGACTGAGCCACACTACCAGCATTTCTCTTTCCCCAGCATGCAGACAGCCTATTGTGGGGCTTCGCTTTGTAATCATGTGAGCCAATCCTCCCTGATAAACTCATATATATTGGTTCTATCTCTCTGGAGAACCCTAACTAATGCACTTTTTCTTTTGGTAGAGATGGGGATCTCACTGTGTTGTCCAGGCTAGCCTTTAACTACTGGCCTCAAGTGATCCTCCTGCCTGGGTCTCCCAAAGCTCTGGGATTACAGGCACAACCACTGTGCCTGGCCCTTGCCTTGGGTTTATAGCAGTTGTGTCATACCGCTAGCTCCCAGTATGTTTGTGCTACCATCTTAGGACTTCTGAGCTGCTGTCAAACTGTTCCTTTTCCAGTCTGTACCCAACGAACTGATTAATTTAAATGAATATTAGGGCTTTAAATTAATTCTTATAAATTAATCTTGTGATGTTGGTTCATTCTTTTGGAAACTGAAGATTTTTTAAGTTCCCAATTTCACTAGGTCATAAATGAAATATCCTACCCAGTGTCAGTTAATGTATAGTCATATTAAAAGCCTGCATTTGGGGCAGAAGCATATCCCGTATATGAAGATCTGAATCTCAGAGGATTTCTTGGTTTTCTCTTTTAAGAAAAAGAATTTCAAAATACTTTGTTTTTCTAAATCTCACAAAATCATTGTTAAGGCTCTGTTAAATGTTTCAAAAGTGACCCTTGGGTGTGAGGGGCCCTGAAAGTTAAGCATTATTAGTTTTATGATAATTCTTCCACTGAACTTGGGACACAGTAAATGAGAAATTGAGGAGTTAAGTGTAACATAGGAGGATGACAATGCATTTATTAAAATGATAGCTCTTGAAATGGCAGCACAGGAAGAAGAATATGGGTAGAGAGGATTGAAAATGAGTTAACCATCAGCTGAAATTAGGAACCTGAGTGAAATGAGCCGTTGAAGTAGGATTAAAATCCTGTCCTCTCATATCTTTAAGATTATGGATTAAAATTACAAACCAAACAGTACCATTCAAAAATTCAGTCTGCAGGTATTAATTAATAAAACTAATAGGAATATGTGATACACATGCACACACATAAAACCAATAGGAATATAACACACACACACACACACACACACACACACACTTCCCTCTCCTCTTTCATTCATTTAGAGTTCTCTTATTTACGACAACAAATTTCCTGTCAAGCATGTATTATATTATATATATTATCTCAACTTCACACAACACAATTTGTCCCATGGCAAAAGTCCATTATTCCAATGCCTAAATTTTTATTTAAAAACACATATATTCTGTTTCCATTGCTTTCATTCCATTTATAATGTATTTTTTAGTAGATTAGCCAAGGATTTTCAGAAAAATAGAACCAATAGGATATGTGTCTGTCTGTCTGTCTGTCTGTCTATCTATCTATCTATCTATCTATCTATCTATCTATCTATCTATCTATCTATCTATCTCTATCATCATTGCTATCTCTAACTCTATTTGTCTCTACCTTATCTATCTATCCAGAGAAATTTATTTTAGGGAATTGGCTAATGTGATAATGGAGGCTGACAAGTCCAAAATCTGCAGGTGTAGGATGGAAGTCTGGAGATCCAGGGAAAAGCTGAAGCTGCAGTTCAAGTCTGAAGGCTGACTGCTGGCACAATTCCTTCTTGGCTAGAAAAGGTCATTCTTGTCTATTAAGGCCTTTAACTAATTGGATAATGCCCACTACATTATGGAAGGCAACTTGCTTTACTCAAAATACAATTTAAATGTTAATCTTGTCTAAAAAACACCCTCATCCAGAATACTGTTTGACCAAGTATCTGAACACTGTGGCGTAAGCAAGTTGATATATACAATTAACCAGCATATTTACACTGGAAGAAGACTTGAAAAACATTTGTGTCCTCAAGTCATGTCTGCTACTCAGAACTTTGAAACCTTGAGAGCCATGTTCCACATTCCTTCCAAGATTTTCTCAGACCCCCTTTATGGAAATGAACCCAAAGTTTTTCAGAGTTTCACAAGACTCTGAAATTTCCATAATGTAGGGAGAGTCATCTGGGGGAATCTTTTTTTTCTAGGGTTCAGACCATGATACATATAAAACCAACTAATTATTGGGAGAGACTGAGACTACTCTGGTATAATATTTCTGGTGATCTTTTGTCAATATTGTGTTGAGAGGTCAAGGCATCAGTGTGTGAAAGTTCACCAAAGTGGGTGGAAAGCCTACAATGTTTTCTTCTAGTAATTTCATGGGTTGAAGTCTCAGATGTAAGTCTTTAATCCATTTTGGTTTTTTTATATATATAATGAAAGATAAGGGTTTAGTTTCATTCTTCTGCAGATGGCTATCCAGTTTTCTCAGCACCATTTATTGAGGAGACTTTTTCCCGTGTATGTTCTTGGGCCTTTGTCAAAAACGAGTTGGCTATAAATGTGTGGATTTATTACTGGGTACTCTGGTTTTGTTCAATTTGTCTATGTGTCTGTTTTTATGCCAGCACCATGATGATTTGGTTACTATAGCTTTGTAATATATTTTGAAGTAAGGTAGTGTGATTCCTTCAGCTTTGTTCTTTTTGTTCAGCATTATTTTGGCTATTTGGTGTCTTTGGCAGTTCCACACAAGTTTAAAAAATTTTTTTCCTATTTCTGTGAAGAATGTCATTGATATTTTCCTAGGGATTACGTTGAATCTGTAAATTGCTTTGGGTTGTATTGTCATTTTAACAACATAATTTCTTCTAATTCACAAGCATGAAATAGCTTTCCATTTGTTTGTGTCCTTCTTATTTTCATTCATTAGTGTTTTTATAGATTTTCATGTATAGATTGTTCCCTTCTTTGGTTAAATTGATTCCTAGGTATTTTATATTTTTTGTACCTATTATGAGATTACTTTCTTTATTTTATTTTATTTATTTTATTTTTTTTGAGACAGAATCTTGCTTTGTCACCCAAGTTGGAGTGCAATGGCATGATCCTACCTCATTGCAACCTCCATCTCCCAGGTTCAAGTGATTCTCCTGCCTCAGCCTCCCGAGTAGTTGAGATTACAGGCATGCATCACCATGCCTGTCTAATTTTTTTTTGTATTTTCAGTAGAGATGCAGTTTCACCATGTTGCCCAGGCTGGTCTCAAAATCCTGACCTCAAATGATCCACCTGCCTCGACCTCTCAAAGTGCTGGGATTACAGGCATGAGCTGCCATGCCTGGCCATCTTGATTTCTTTTTAAATTGTTTGCTGTTGACATATTATTGCTTTTTGTATGTTGATTTTGTATCCTGAAACTTTACTGAATTTGTTGATCAGTTCTAATGGTTTGTTTTTGGTGGGGTCTTTAGGTTTTTCTAAGTATGGAATTATTTTGTCTACAAACAAGGCTAATTTGACTTTTTATTTTCCAACTTGGAAGCCCTTTATTTTTTTTTCTTACCTAATTGCTCTGACCAAAACTTCCAGTATTATGTTGAATAAAGTAGCAAAACTGGGCATTCTTGTCTTGTTCCAGGTCTTAGAGGAAGGGCTTTCAATTTCTCTCCATTCAGTATGGTGTTTGCTGTGGGTTTGTCATATGTGGCCTTTACTAGGTTGTGGTATGTGACTTTTGTACATCATTTATTGAAGATTTTTATCATATAGAGATGATAAATGTATTGAACACTTTTTCAGCATCTGCTGAAATGATTATATGGCTTATGTTCTTGGTTCTGTTAATGTGATGTATCGTGTTTATTGATTTGCATATGCTGAACCATCCTTCCATTCCTGGGATGAATCCCACCTGATCATGGGGAATGATCTTTTTAATATGTTGTTGGATTCAGGTTGCTAGTATTTTTTTGGGGAGTTTTGCATCTACGTTCATCAGAAATATTGGCCTGTAGTTTTTGTTGTAGTTATTGTATCCTTGTCTTTTGATATCAGGGTAAGGCTGGCCTCATAGAATGAATTTAGAACTATTTCCTCCTCTTCAATTGTTTTGAAGAGTTTGAATAGAATTGGTAATATTTCTTCTTTAAATGTTTGGTGGAATTCAACAGTGAACCAATCAGGTCCTGAGATTTTATTTGATGAGAGACTTTTTACAACAGTTTCAATATTATTACTCATTAATTTGTTGAGGTTTTCTATTTTTTCATGGTTTAATTTTGGAAAGTTACAAATCTATTTCCTCTAAGTGTTCCAATTTTTGTCATATAGTTGTTCATAATGGTATCTAATGAATCTTTGTATTTTTGTGGTCTCAGTTGTTACATCTTTTTCATATCTGATTTTATTTATTTGGGTCTTCTCTCTTTCTTAGTTAATCTAATTAAAGTTTATTGATTTTAATTATCCTCTTATATTTGGTTTGGTATATCTTTTATATTGTTTTTTATTCCTTGTTTCATTTATTTCTGCTCTGATCGTTATTATTTCTTTCTTTCTACTAATTTTAGTTTGGCTAGTCCTTGCTTTTCTCATTTCTTGAGGCGAATGGTTAGTATATTTGAAGTTTTTCTACTTTTTAAATATACACATTTATTGTTATAAACTTCCCTCTTAGTACTGTTTTTGCTGTATCTCATAGATTTTTGTACATTGTATTTCTACTTTAATTCATTTCAAGAAATTTTTAAACTTCCTTCTTAATTTCTTCATTGATCCATTACTCATTCGGGAGCATGCCATTTAATTGCCATTTGTTTATGTGCTTTTTGAGTTCTTCTTGTTATTGGTTTCTAGTTTTATTCCAGTGTGGTCAGAAAATGTACTTGATATGATTTCTACTTTTTTGATTTTGTTATTTATTTTGCCATCTAAGATATGGTCTGTTCTAAAGAATGTTCCATGTGCTGATGAAAATAATGTGTATTTTATAGCTATTCGGTGAAATGTTCTATAATTGTCAGCCCCATTCGAGCTAATGTGTAGTTTAATGTATTGCAGTCTATCTCTCCCTTTATATCTATTACTGTTTGCTTTATATATTTGGACCTCCAGTGTTGGGTGCATGAATATTTATAATTTATATTCTCTTGCTGAATTGACTCTTTTATCATTATTATATTGTGACCTTCTTTGTCTCTTTTTAAATTTTTGATGTATAGTCTATTTTATCTGATATGAGTATAGCTACTCCTACTATTACTCTTTTTTGGTTTCTAATTGTATAGAATGTCTTTTTCCACCCCTTCACTTTCAGTCTATGTGTGCCTTTATAGATGAATTAGGTTTCTTGTAGCTGAGTCTTGTTTATTGATTAAGCTACCATATGCCTTTTAATTAGTAGAGAATTGAGTCCATTTATATTCAGTTTTGTTATTGATAAGTAAGGACTTACTACTGCCATTTTGTTGCTTGTTTGCTTGTAACTCTTTTCTTCCTTTTTTACTGTCTTCCTTTGTAATTAGATGATTTTCTCTGGTAGTATGTTTTAATTCTTTGCTTATTATTTTTAGTTAGTATGTTATAATTTTTGCATTGTGCTTACCATGAAGCTTACAAAAATATCTTATAGATATAAAATGTTGTTTTTAAAGAGACAACTTATACTAGATAACAAAGAAAAGAACAGAAACAAACAAAGACAAAACCCAGAATTCTACACTTTCACTCTAACCTCTGGATATTTTGACTTTTAGTTGTCTCATTTTGCATATTTTTATACTGCCTTCTCTTAGAAGGTTTCTGTAGATATTATTATTTTAGATAGAGTTGTCTTCTGGGTTTCATACTAGAGTTATAAAAGGATTGCATACTATTCTTATACTGTTAGAGTATTCTAGGTTTGTATATGTACTTAATATTACCCAGGGGGTTTTATACCTTTGAGTTTTTTTCTTTTTGCATGTTTGTGTTTTTCCCTTTTAGATTGATCAATGAATTCTTTTTAGCACTTCTTGTAAGATGGGTCTTACAAGACCATCTTGTAAGAATGGAGAATTCTTTGTTTTTGTTTTTCTGGAAAAGAGTTTATCTTGACTTTATATTTGATGGATAGCTTTACTGGATACAATATTCTTGGATGGCAGGTTTTTTCTTTCAGTACTTTGAAAATGTTGTCCCACTCCCTTCTTGCTTGTATGGTTTCCATTGAGAAGTCTATTGCTAGGTAAGTTGGAACTCCTTTACATGTTATTTCCTTCTTTTTTTCTTGTTGTTTTTAGGCTCCTTTCTTTGTCTTGACCTTTGAGAGTTTAATATTCATGTGCCTTGAGGTAGTCTTATTTGGGTTGAATCTGTTTGGTGTTCTCTGACCTTCCTGTACTTGGATATTATCCTCTTTCTCAAGTTTTGGAAAATTTTATGTTATTTCTTTGAATACAATGTCTCTCCTTGCTCTTGCTTAACTCCCTCTTGAACACCAGTAATTCTTAAATTTGGCCTTTTGAGGTAAATTATTATAAAATTTTGTAATTTGAGGTATATTTTATAGGCCATCTTCATTCTTTTTTTTTCTTTTGTCTCCATGGACTGTGTATTTTAATCTCCTTTAAACATTTCTCTTATAAATTTCTAAATTGCTTTTCTGTGTTATTTTGGTGATCACTGAGTGTCCTTCAAACTTAAAACTGCTGTTTTGAATTCTTGGTTAGAGAGTTCACATATTGGAGTCTTGTTAGAGTCAGTCACTGGCTCCTTTGTCTGTTTGGAAAGACGTGATTTCCTCTCCTCCTCCTCCTCCTCCTCCTCCTTCTCCTCCTCCTCCTTCTCCTTCTTCTTTCTTCTTTTCTTCTTTGTGTGTGTGTCTTTACATTGAATGATTAGTCATTTTGTCCAGTCTTCTCTATCTGGTGCATTTTTTTAAATGTGATTCTTAGAGATTTTTTGTTTGCCTCAGTTTTAGTAAACAGAGTGCTGTCTGTCCCCAAAAAGGGAGGTCCCAAAAAGGATGTCCCAGTAGTATTGGAAGTCTAGCTAGGGATTAGTGTCCAGGGGACCTGTGGAATTACCTCTGCAGTAATGTGCTGCTGCTCAACAGCCACTCTGATTTGGTGTCTTCTTTGACCAAGTAACAGGGCAGTTTCCATGTCTGGAGATGGGTCTGGGGATGGTTGCCCTCCCTCCCCTGTTCGTTTCTGACTGTCCTCAGGGACATTTCTCTCTTCAGGCACTCCTGATGCTTCTTGTAGGTTGAGTCAGAGACAGATTTTCTACTAGGGAAACCAAGATGATGGGGAAGTTGGCTGTCTACCTCAATCTCACTTCTTCCAGCGCAGAAACCATGAGTCAGAAGAAAATTTTCTGCATATTTAGTGCTGGGCAGATTAGGGAGAGAGGCATTGCAGATATGGAAGTGTTATTCTCTTACCATCTGTTTGGATTTTTTTCATTTCTCTGTGACCCTAGAAAATGTCTCCTCCTCATATTTGAGTTCTGGGTTATTTCTGGTGATAATTTAAGCACTGTATATTTGCTTTCGGTTTTCTGTTGGGAGGGGAGAGTTAAGCCAACTTGTTTCTACACCACTATTTTGGAACTGGAAGTCGTCACAAAGCCTTTTTGTGCTCTACTTTTCATGCTGACTAGGCTGTCATTTCATCTTGTTGTAATATCTTATTTTTGACATGACCATACTAGTACATGTCACAAGAGGAACATTTATTTCTTTAGCTGACATGTACAGTACTTTCCCTTTATCCATGGAAGATATGTTCTAAGACCTTCAGGGGATGCCTGAAATTCCAGATAGTACTGAACCTTATATACACTATGGTTTTTTTTTTTTCTATACATATGTAAACCAAAAAGTATCTGAGACAGTTCTCAATCAATTTAGAAGTATATTTTGTTAAGCTTAAGTGCACGCCCAGGAGAGAGGTCTGTGCAGTTCTCCAAAGATGATTTTGAGGGCTTCGGTATTTAAAGGAAAAAAGTGGGCTGGAAGGGAAAGAGGGAGGGCATGGTCATGTTACTGAATCCATGTGGTGCCAGAGAAAAGGAGCAGGTAGGGGAATAATCAATTATGTTTTCTTCTCAGACTCAATAGATTGGCATTTTACATAAGATGCAGTGAACACAGAGTAGGTATCTATGGAGATATTTAACCTTTTATCTGTAGCTATCTGCTTAGGAACAAAAGGAAAGGCAATTTCTTGCACGACTCAGTTTTCAGCTTAACTTTTTCCTTTTGGCATAGTGAATTGGGGTCCCAAGTTTTTATTTTCCTTTCCCAGATACATACCTGTGATAGAGTTTAATTTATAAATTAGGCAAAGTAAGAGATTAACAACAATCATTAATAATAAAACAGAACAATTATAATAATACAGTGGAATAAAACTTATGTGAAGGTAGTCTTTCTCTCTCAAAATAATTTATTGTGCATTAAATTTTTAGACCCTGGCTGACCATGGATAACTGAAACTGTGAATAAGGGCGGACTACAACACCCATTTCAAAGACTACCCATGTTGCTCTGTGAAGGTACTTCTGGTGACCACCCTTGGTCCAGATTTCAGAACTCCGCAGCAACAACCTATTTACAACAATGAATTCTATATCAAATAGATCTCTGCTCAACAGTCCCAAGTCACTTTCTTTCTATTGCAGAAGATCATCTTCATTCAAACAGAAGTTTCAGAGAGTACACATTTCTTTAAAAGGAGTGGAAAATACAGTTGGGTTTAAATGCTCATGTAGTATTCTATTATTTGCCACTGCATGGTTTAATTTCTAAAACTGCCTGCCATGTGTGGCTTGTCTATGTGTGTACTGGTTAAGTGTGCAGGCTCCCCAACTAGGCTAAGTCACCCTGTACTCTGGCTTCATCATTACTTGTGAAACATGGGCAGATTACTTAACCTCTCAAAGTCTTAGCTTATTCCTCTGTAAAGTGGGAATCATGATTGCATCTATCTTATAGAATTGTGTGAATTAAATAAATATATATAAAGCATTTACTATAGTGCATAGCACATAGGAAGCACTCACTAAATATTAGAAGCTATCATTTTATTATTAGAAATAAACATATGCCTATATTCCTTTATGTACAGCATATTAGCTAAGAGTATGGGCTTCAGTGCCAGGTCCACATTTGCTAGGTATGTGACCTGAGAAAAGTTCCTTAAGCAGCCTGACCCTTAGTTTTCTCATCTGTCTAATGGAGAGGAATAGGTACTCTGTAAGGTAGCAGGAAATAATTTGAATTAGATAATATACATAAAGCATTTGCTGAAGAACTGAATAAGCATTGCCATTGTTATTCTTATTGTAAAGTTTTCTTCTCTGGATTCATCTAACTGTGATAGTTTTCTCTGTAAGCATGTGAAGTGCACTATCACTTTATTTCAGCAAATAGGACATGGTGAATTCCATGGTTTAACTTGTCATATGTGTATTCTTCCCTCCATCTAGTTATAAGTCTCTGGATGAACGCGTTTATGTTAACATTGCCATCCACATAAATTGCCCTACACATATATCCATTTAATACATATTTGTATGTGGTTGTGGGGTTCATATACTATATAAATATGAATGCTTTGAGAATCAACAAGTTTTGCTGAATGACTAGTAAAACATTCATTCATTTAGCATACATATTGAGAATGCACTGTGTTCCAGGCACTGTTTTAGGCGCTGGGGCTATCACAGCAAACAAAGAGATTTTATTTCAAAGAATAAGGTGTATATTTTACTCTGTGGCAGTTTGGTGCTGAGAACATGCTGGTGAAACATGAAAGTGAAAAGATGGGGATGAAAAAGTTTCGGTGTTGAGATGGTGAGGTAGATCATGTGAGAGGTCAAACTGCTGATTATTTTGTAGCAAGAACTGAGATATTGTTCCTTCAAATCTTGAACTGCTGTACCATGTTCCCTTTAGCAACTTCAGTTTTTGCTTCCTTGTCTCATTGCTGCAATTCTGCCTCTGGCCCTGCCTGTCTCCTTTGTCCATCACTCATGCCTGTGGCACTTATTGGACCTCTCACTGTGGCTTGGATATTTGCTTAAATTGTTTCTGTCCTTTGATATTTGTCTGATATTTTAATGCAGGTGGTTGGGGGAGGGAAGAAGAAATGATTTTTCCATTCTTAAGGTTGGTAATTATTGATTAGAGGGAATCTATAAGAGAAAAGAGAATACTGGGGTAATCAAATCCACTCCATATGAAGTTTTTGTTTATACAATAAGCATTTGTTCAGTTTGTGAAGACTAATCTATAAAGTGCCACATAAAACGTGCAGTGCTCTATGTACATCATTTACATGCTCTTTGTGTTGCTTCGCAGGGAATTGGGGGTGGAGAGGAGAGACTACAAGGAAATGAGATCTTCATCTGAAAGCAGATGTGTAAGCCACTGGCCAGCCAGGGATTATAGAAGGCTTTTCTCCTTGTTGCAGTTCTAGGAAATCTAGGATCAGTGAAAAGTCTGTGCAGAGACACTCTATTTTACTCACAATATTTTTGGGCAGACACACTCCACAGCTATGGTTTTATTTTCCTCCAATTTTATCATATTCTTTCTCTCATCTAGCAGCATCTGTGTTTCAAGTTATTTTTCATTCATTTCTTTATATCCTGGGACACTGGAATGTAATGTGCAAAGACCAGTTTAATATTTTCTGGGAAAGCTATTAATGCTGAATGACATACCTATTGGTCACTGTAATATGTTTAATGACAGAAACAAAGATACTGGATCAACTTCTGCTTTTTATTCTGACCTAGACAGCTCCTGCACTTCCTTCTGACTGACCACAAAATTGATGACCCTTAAAAATGACTTACCGGTTTTTTCCTAACCCATCTCTACTGCTTGTGAACTCAAATAAGATCTCTGAAAGGAAAAATAAAATGTTTTAAAAAAAATTTCTTGTGTCAATTTAAGCCTTCTTAATTGAATAGGTAGCATTTCCAAACATAAAACATATCCTCATAAAGCTAAAACTGCCTAATCTATAATCTTGAAATTGTTCCAGAAAACACACAGAAATTCTACAGGAAGTAATTCAGCCAAGCAGTTTAATTTGATAACAAAAATAAGATAGAAATGAGGTTGAGTGACTGTATATTAAACATATACTATAGCCATGTCTAGCGTGTTGCCAGTCATCAGATATTTTCAGCATATCTACCAGTCCAATAGACTGGATAAAGAAAATGTAGTACTTATACCCCATGGAATACCATGCAGCCACAAAAAAATAAGATTGTGTCCTTTGCAGGGATATGGATAGACATGGAGTTATCCGTAACAAACTAACACAGGAACAGAAACCAAATATCTCATGTTTTCACTTATAAGTGGGAGCTGAATGATGAGAACACATGTACCCAAAGAAGGGAACAACACATATGGGGGCCTATTGGAAGGTGGAGGGTAGGAAGAGAGAGAGGATGAGGGAAAATAACTAATGGATACCAGGCTTAATACCTGGGTGATGAAAAAATCTGTACAACAAACTCCCATAATACAAGTTTACCTGTGTAACTAATCTGCTTTTGTACCCCTGAACTTAAAAATTAAAAAAGTTAGTCTTATACAAATTATAGAATAAACTTAGGGGCTTAGTGTTGGGGATGTATGGGATGGATATAATCTTGAGGTGTACTGTGATTTTTCCTCTGTTCTATAGTTGACATTTGGGAGTCAGAACTGGGGATATTCTATTACATCTGTAAAAACTTAGTTGCTTCTCAGATTAAGATTTTGAAGGATCCCTGATGTAAATGACGAGTTGATGGGTGCAGCACACCAACAAGGCACAAGTATACATATGTAACAAACCTGCACGTTATGCACATGTACCCTACAACTTACAGTATAATAATAATAAATAAATTAAAAAAAAAAAGATTTTGAAGGATCAAATTACCAGTAAAATAATTTATCTGGGGCATTGGCTTACTGAAACGGCTGATAATGAAATTATTCCTCTGATATCTCATTTTTAAAAGTATGCTTTATGACTAAGACTTGTCCATTATCATTTTAGGGCAACAGTTTGGAACTTCTTTTTTAAAAAAAATACTGAAGGACACATGTTTGTAAAACAAAATTTTACATGGAATTCCAATTATCAACGAGGGACTGATCTGCCTGTGGTATGGTTCCTCCTGCTTCCCATTACATCTAATGGAGCACATACAGAGAGTCCCAGGCCTCTGTAGATAAGTGTGAAAGCCACTGTCCCAGGTTTTAAATTCCCAAAGGCCATAATAGACCAGTGGTTAAGGAATCCTGCTCTGAAGCCAGATGGATTTGGGTTCTAATCCTAGCCCTGGGAGTTATTGGTCTTGTGAACTTGGGAAAATCATTTAACTTTACATGCTTCATTTTCCTTAGTTCTAAAACTGGGATGATAATGTCAATGACATGGTGTTATAAGGAGTAAATGAGATATTTCAGGGATTGTTAATTTTGGAGGGTCATAGAACCCTTTGGTACAATTGGAAAATATCATATATACAGTTATAGAGAAAACCAATTATATTCAATTATATTGAAATATAGTTATCAAAATATTAAAGATTATGTGACAGTAATATATGTGAATCTTTACACATTAACAAGTTCTAATCATGAGTCAAATAAAAAAACTTCAACGTAGTAACGAACATAAACAAGTTTTTAGAGATAGTTGTTGTAAGTATAATGTGTGATGAAAATAATTTATTATTTCTATAGAGAGAAATAATAGATTTCTGTTGAAAGAAATGATAAATTTCAGTTAAAGTTTAGTAAAAATAACGATGTAATTTTTCCCATTCAAACATATGAATTCCTAGATTCTACTGAAATCTGAGTTAAAAAGTCCTATATTGGAGGGTTTAGCATAGTATGTTTTGAACAGGGGCTTAAGGTATTTGGTGTTACAATTATTACCAAAACCATCATGACCATTTTCATCATTTCAGAAGGTAGGGATATGTAGTTGGAATTATTAGTTAAGTGATAATGTTTCAAGATGCTTCAATGATACTAAAAAAAAAGTTAAGAAAATTGACAATACAGAGTGAAATAGTTTTTCCTAAGTTATACATTTATGTGATCTATATATAAGTGTTACCTTTCAAAAGTTTAGTGAAAATAAATGAGTATGAACTAGTGATGGAACTAGTGACAGAACGATCTCCTGTGCCTGTAATTTTAGTTCTTCCCATCAGGTGACAGTAAAGCAATGTGAGTCAGTGTTTTACATACTCTCTTTTAACCACAAAAACCCCACTAAAATATGACAGTTTGATATTTCATTAAAACTCCATGCAAGGATATTTTCTTTAAGTCAAATAAAAAGAATTAGAACTATTAACAATTAGATGACTTGTCATCTCCAAAGTTTTTATCTATTTGACAAGTTTTCTTTTTCTTTTCAATTATAATCCTAGTATGTTTTTGTTCTCATCACTCATCTCCACATTTTGTCACATTGAACAGATACATAATCTGGCTTTAAAAAACACAGAAAGTTATATGCATCTCTTCAGAAGCCTGTTACAGAGGCAGCAATAAAATAATTTTATAACTCAGTATCTAGTTTGCATTTTGTCTATATTATATCATATATTAATTGTGCTTTATATAAATAGAAACATGCATAGTAATATATGTGAGTCTTTACACATTAACCAGTTGAAGTTATTAACTCTTAACTAGAATTCCATGTATGAATATACCACAATTTATTCATTTTTCTGTATTGGCATTTGATATTTTCCAGTTTGAGACCATTAAGAATAGTGCTGTAATGAATATAACAATTCCAAGTTTTAGCAGAACACAGTGAATGATTTGTTTGGCATTTATCTAAGAGTAGAATTGTTGTGTCTTATTGTATACCTATAAGCTAAGACACAGAATGAATGTATCAAATCAAACTCAGTATATCAGAGATCTTATACCTCAGCAAGCTTTCTTAAGTAATTTCAATTTGAAAACAATCATACATTTCAGAAAAAGCAGAGATAAGATAGGGGCATTGAGGCTGGCTTCCCAGGTCCTGTTTTCTTCTGTGAGACATGTCTTTCTGGTTCAGAATAAAAGATGAGATCTCTATATTAAGTTTGCAGTACCATTTCACACAGCAGGGGCATTTAAATTGTGAAGTCAAAAAATTTTGAAGTCAAAGAATTATGTAACTTGTATATCTTGGGTTCTTTTTTATAGGTTATCCTGAACCAGGACATCCTGCCAGGGTTGTAGGTAATCCTGAACCAGGACATCCTGCAAGGGACATTTTGGAGACACAGTCACTTATTTCTAGCAAATATTATTAATCTATTTATTTGGAGGTCCAGTTATGAAGATTAGAGTGGATGGACTAAAGAGCCTTTCTGTCACCCAAGAACTTCCCTTTGTGAGGATAATGAATGGATTAAAACCCAGCTACTTGAACTCCTTCCCAGCATGGGCAGCTTTAGTGGATACTGCCAAAAAGTTTTACAAAGTGATTGTACTAATTTACTCTCTGAGTAGAAGTATATAAGTATGTAAGATGTTATCAACACGCATTTTCCATTTTTGTTTTGTTGTTGTTTATTTTCCTTTTTATCCATAATGGTAAGAATGTAGTAACTATGAAGTTGAATGCCTTTTCATATCTTTGTCGGTTCTTTGAACGTTGTCTTTTGTAAAGGTTTTGTTCAGAAATTTTTACCCAATTTTTGCTGGCTTTGTGTGTCCTTTCCTGTTGATTCATGGGAGTTTTTATATATTCAGGATATAATTTTTTGCATATATGTGTTATGAATACCTTTTTCTACTCCATGTGCTTCTTTTTTAGTCTTAGTATTTTTCTGATGAGTAGAAATTCTTAATAATATGATTATCTAGTGTTCCATGTCTTTTTAACGTATAAAGCTACTTACTAAATTTGATATTCCAATTTTCTCTACTCCTCGGCCTAATTAAGAAAATACAGGGCCCAGACTGTGTGAATGAAGATGACACCTTAGAAAGAAGAAAAGAGGAGAACTGTAAATGATTTTATGATACTTTGTCCATGTCACACAACCATATAATGCACATTGTCACATTTTATATTCTGAATGTCTGGCCATGCTATATTCTGACAGTTTTGGGATTAGAAGGCCTGATAATTTTTTGTTTTTCATAGCTCAGCCGCATCTGTTTATTTGCTACTTTTACCTAAAAGATGTGGCTTAAATCCTATTTTCCACATTAGACATGCAGAAACTTTGTGTGTATGTTTGTGTGTGTGTGTGTGTGTGTGTGTGTGTGTATTCCCTACCCAGCATTATAACAAAGTCATTCCACATCTGCTTTTGTTCCCTAGATGGAAAAGATTTTCTAAAGCATTTCAAGGAAAGTGGTCTTTATCAATAAGTTCCTTCTTCAGCCCCTTCTTAAAGATTACTTAATGGCAGAGGGAATTGTAAGAAATTTGTCTCTAATTTCTCACATATTGTGAGAAATTTCTGCTTTTAGTATTGTCAGGTTTTTGAATTTTAGCCATTCTAATAGGAATGTAGTGGTATATCATCTTTGTTTTAATTTGCAATTCTCTAATGATAAATGATGTTGAACATCTTTTTATATACTTATTTGCTGTCTGTGTATCTTCATTATTCAAGCGTCTATTCAGATCTTTTGCTTACTTTTTAACTGGTTGTTTGTTTTTTAGTGTTGCTATAATTACATATTAGTTTTGTTTGTTTGTTTGTTTTTTGTTTGTTTGCTTTTTTAGAAACTGATGTTTATTTTCTATCAACTATTTTTCCATGTTGCTTAAGAGCCCGTGCAAGAACAGCTTAAGACCATTCAGTGGTTGCTCCTACCCATTCAGTGGCCTGAGCAGTGGGAGCTGCAGATCAGTCTTCCGTGGCAGGCTGAGCACTCCAGTCTTCAGTAGGGAACTGCTGAATAGGCACAGAGGGCACCTGCACACCTTCAGACCAGTCTGCAACCTCAGGCTGAGTAGCAGTGAACTCAGAAGCTGGAGCAGTCCATTCACCCTGAAATTCCTCCTTGGTCACTGCCTTTTCAGCAGCAGCCTGCTCTTCTTTTTCAATCTCTTCAGGATCTCTGTAGAAGTAGAGATCAGGCATGACCTCCCAGGGGTGTTCATGGGAAATGGTGCCACACATGCGCAGAACTTCCCGAGCCAGCATCCACCACATCAAACCCACTGAGTGAGCTCCCTTGTTGTTGCATGGGATGGCAATGTCCACATAGCGCAGAGGAGAATCTGTGTTACACAGAGCAATGGTAGGTAAGTTAACATAAGATGCCTCCCTGAGAGGCTGGTGGTCAGCCCTGGGGTCAGTAATCACAAGAAGCCTTGGCTCCCGGAATGCTGCCTGGATCTGGTTAGTGAAGGTTCCAGGAGTGAAGCGGCCAGCAATTGGAGTGGTTCCAGTGGCAGCAGCAAACTTCAGCACGGCCCTCTGGCCAGTATTCCTGGAGGATATAACACTGACATCAGCAGGGTTTTCAATGGCAACAATGGCACGAGCCGCCAGCAGAAGCTTCTCCCAGGTCCTCTTCAGATTTATGATGTAGATGCCATCACTTTTCCTTTTTTTTTTTTTTTTTTTTTGACGGAGACGGACTCAGTCTCGCTCTGCCGCCCAGGCTGGAGTGCAGTGGCCGGATCTCAGCTCACTGCAAGCTCCGCCTCCCGGGTTCACGCCATTCTCCTGCCTCAGCCTCCGGAGTAGCTGGGACTACAGGCGCCCGCCACCGTGCCCGGCTAGTTTTTTGTATTTTTTAGTAGAGACGGGGTTTCACCGTGTCAGCCAGGATGGTCTCGATCTCCTGACCTTGTGATCCGCCCGTCTCGGCCTCCCAAAGTGCTGGGATTACAGGCTTGAGCCACCACGCCCGGCCTCACTTTTCCTTTTATAGATGTACTGTTCCATCTGGAAGTCAAGATTGGTGCCACCTAAGTGGGTTCCTACTGCAAGGAACTTAAGGACATCCTCCTCCTTCATTTGCAGGACATCAAGGGCTCCGGACATTGTGAAAGTTTCCCTTTAAGTTACGACGGGAATCCAGAACAAAGCCGTATGGACCCCTCTGTAGGTAGCGCGGAATTACATATTAGTTTTAAGGGTACTTTGCATATTTTAGATAACAGTTCTTTATCAGATATGTGTTTGCCAAAATTATCACTCAGTCTGGGGCTTGCTTTTTCATTTTCTTGTGTCTTTCACAAAGATGTTTTTAATTTTAATAGCATCCCACATTTTTCTTTTACAGATGATCCTTTTGTGTTGCATCTAAAATTTCTTCGTTCCTACTTCATTTGTTGAAAAGATGATTCTTTGAATTGCCTTTACTCTTTTGTGAAAGATCAGCTGGCTCCACATGTGTGGATCTATTACCAGGCTTTCTGTTCTTTTTCAGTGATTTATTAATATGTGCCTATTTTTTTCACCAGTACCAGACTGTTCTGATTTTGGTAGCTTAGGAAGTCTTGAAGTCTAGTAGGGTCAGTCTTGCAACTTTGTTCTCCTTCAGGAGTGTATCAGTTATTTGGGATCTTTTGTCTTTCTGTATAACTTAGAATCAGTTTGCAATATGCACAAAATTGCTACTTGGGATATTGATTGGGATTTCTTTGAATCTATAGGTGAAATTGACATCTTAAAATATTAAGTTTCTAATAAATGAATATGAAATATCTCAACATTTGTTTAGATATCTTTGATTTTCTTCATCAGAGTTTTGCACTTTTCAGCATGAAAAGCCTGAGTATTCTGCTGGATATATTTTGATGTATTCACTTTTGGGGTGCTATTGTAAATGCTATTGTATTTTCAATTTCAAACTCTAATTGTTCATTTCTAGTATGTAGGGAAGCAATAAACATTGGTATATGAACTTTGTATCCTACAACCTTGCTATAATTGCGTATTAATTCCAAGAATTTTCCTGTCAATCCTTTGGGATTTTCTACACAGACAACCATGTAATCTGTGAAAAGGAAATTGTATTTCTTTCTTCCTAATCTGTGTTCATTTTATTTCCTTTTCTCATCTTATCGTACTAGCCAGGACTTTCAGTACAATGTTGAATAGGAATGATGAGAGAAGACATTCTTGACTTCTTCTCAACCTTAATAAGACAGTATCCAATTTCTCCCAATAAGCATAATATATTAAAAACTGTATAGTTTTTGTAGATGTTCTTCATTAGGTTGAAGTAATTCTAGTTTGCTGAGAGTCTGTGTTGTGAATGGGTGCTGAATTGTTTTTAAATGCATTTTCCACATCAGTTGGTATGATCATATGATTTTTCTCCTTTAGGCTGTTGATGTGATTGATTTCTGAAAGTTGAACCAGCTATGCCTATCTAAGATAAATCTCACTTGGTCATCGTATATAATTCCTTTTAGTTGTTCTACTTTTAGTTAGCACTAAGATATAAAGGTATAATTTAATGTTTTATATATTTATAATTTGCAACAAAATTATTACTGTTATTTACATCTCTTATCCAAAATATTTTTGTCATTTAGTAAATGCATACTAAGTATTTGCCAATTGCTTTCTTTAACGATCAGCAGCTATTGTCAAAAGGTGACAAAGTAGAGAAAACTCCTTGGAACATTACTTGTCAGACTGAAGCTAATCCTGGGATTAAAAATTTATCGTTTTTATTAGAAGGCTCTCTTCTTCAATGAAGCCATCGAAGCAATCTACTTCAATTTCTTCCATTATAGATGTCAATATTTATTCATTCAATGAACTATGAAGAAGCAACAAAATCATAAAAATAAGCTACAAAGTTATAAAAATAAAGTAAAATAGCATTTAGGAAGAAAGTACAGCATAAAAGGCAGCCCTCCTATCCTATAGAAAACGATGGAGAAATTAGTTACATTATTTTTGCTGGTCCCAGATAAAAGAATGTTTGAAATGACTTGGAGGTAGAATATTGTGAATTCTGATATCTGAAATGTGTGAGAAATATTAGCCAGAGAAACAAACCTATTTCTGAGGAAAGTACCACAACAATCCTGGAAATGATCCAGTGGCAAAACATTTTTGAGCTGTGTTGGCGGTCTCATCAGTGATTGAATGGAATCCGAGAAGACTGGTGTGGTGGTGTGGAAGAAATGCAGTAATAGCAGAAAGTAATATCAAGTCACTGTTTTGATGTTACTGTTGGATCTTGGAATTATTAAACTATAAACCTGCCATGAGCAAATGAATAAAATGTAAAATACTTTGCCCACCCCCACTTAATATGCATAAGAAAAGCACACCTTGCTCTTCTTGCTTAAGGATGCTTAAGAAAAACAAGTCCTTGTTGTGAACAACCATACATGTTCCACTTAAGGTGAGTCAGAATGATCTTATGAATAGATACACCAAGTTCTTGGAATTTCCCTATGGTTGTGCATGTAGCATTGAGCCAGTCATTACGAACCTCTTTGTTACACACCCTGAGGTAAGCACAATTTTTTTCTTCATCAGAGAAAGTTCTTGCAATTTTGTGAGATTTTGAAATGAGAAATCATCTCTGAGAATGATGAAAGAGCAGTGTACATATGTATAAAGAACCTACTAAGTTTAGCATTTCACTTATATAATTCACAGATGTATCCATTATACTATTCAAATTTTTGATGTATAATTAATAAATAGCTAGTTTATGTGGGGTGACCTATTTTATTTGTTACCTGAAAGCAATCTGGAAATGTTGTTGCTTACAGAAAAAAAGTCTTAATACAGAAAGGTAAAACCTATTTTTATTGTTAGTAATATATTCATGCTATTTTATTGATTTTTTTGTATCCAAAGGCAGCCTCTCTGTTTTCTTGTGTTAATGTGAAGTAAATTATGATTAATTTCCACTAACTTTCTTTCTCACGAAACTCTAGTTATTATTCCATTCCTGTGGCATATCAACCAGATTGGCCTACTCTGCACCATTTCTTTCCCCTTCTAGATGGCCTCCCTACATTTGTAGCTGGCCAGCTACAAATTAAACGTTGTGATTCCCTTACAGCTGGGGTTCTACATGTGTTTCTGTTTCTCCATGCAGATATACTCACAGAAGACCTGGGGGCAGAAGTGAGCAATAACACACGGTGGCACCACAAGGTGAGATGGAGTCTCCTGGCGGCATGTTTGAGAAAAGTATCATGGCTCATGTGCTGGAGCAGAACCTATGAGAAGGGGGTCTCAGGGGAAAGAACTGGCAACCACATCCCGCAGGTCCTGGTAGATGGAAAACCTTTGGAAGATCGTGAGCGGAAAGACACCATCTGACTTGTATGTTAAAGGAATTGCTTTGGGTAATGTGTTGAAGAGATTCTAATGTGGGAGGGTGGAAACAGAAAGACTAGTTAGGACGTCATCACAATAATCTAGAGAGAGGTGATAGTGACTCCAGGTAAGTATTAGTAGTGGACATGGTGAACGTGGTCAGATCCTAGATACATTTTAAAGGCTGAGCCAAGGGGTTTCCTGGATTAAGTGTTGCAGAGGAGGGAGGACTCTTCCACTGGAGGAGCAGCTTGGCCAAGTGTGTAGAGGAGGAAGAGTGCTCACCCATGTCAGATGCTGCCCCGAGGCCAAGGAGCATGAGGACTGAGAAACAAAAATAGGCAATGTGAATATCACTGGTGACCTAGAAAGGAGTAAATTTGGTGAAGTTCAGCGTAAAAGACACAGTGGAGGCTGGGTACAGTGGCTCACATCTGTTATCCCAGCACTTTGGGAGGTCGAGGCATGTGGATCACGAGATCAACAGTTCAAGACCAGCCTGGCCAAGACGGTGAAACCCCATCTCTACTAAAGATACAAAAATTATCCAGGCGTGCTGGCCGGCTCCTGTAATCCCAGCTACTTGGGAGGCTGAGGCAGAGAATTGCTTGAACTTGGGGGGCCGAGGTTGCAGTGAGCCGAGATCGCACCACTGCACTCCAGCCTGGGTGTCAGAGTGAGACTCCGTCTCAAAATTAAAAAAAAAAAAAGAAGACACAGTGGAGTGGGTTTAAGAGAGAATAGGAAGAGAATAATTGGAGACAGTGGGTAAACACAATGCTTTCAAGACATTATGTGCTAGGAAAGTGTGATATTGTACTTTAAAATAAGAAGTACGCATATTGATCTTCATCCCTAGTTCCTGAAACAGAGCTCCTAATCCCTTGGAATTTCCTGGGTGATAGCTGTGTTAGGCCATTCTTGCATTGCTATAAAGAAATATCTATGACTGGGTAATTTATAAAGAAAAGATATTTGATTGGCAGAAGGTTCTGCAGGCTGTACAAGCATGGTGCAAGCATCTGCTTGCCTTCTGGAGAGGACTCAGGGAGCTTTTACTCATGGTGGAAGGCAAGGCAGGAGCTTGAATGTCACATGGTGAGAGAAGGAGCAAGAGAGAGAGAGAGAGAGTGGGGGAAATGCTACACACTTTAAACAACCAGATTGCATGGGAGCTCACTCACTATCACAAGGATAACACCAAGCCATGAGGGATCTGCCTGCATGATCCAATCACCTTCCACCAAGCACCACCTTCAATACTGGGGATTATATTTCAACATGAAATTTAGAGGGCACACATATCCAAACCATATCAGTAGAAGTGTATTACTTTTTTTCTAATGAGATGACCCGTCATGAGCTTCTGGATGTGAGCTGGTCAAAAGAAAGACCAGGCCATGATTAGATGCCTGGAACTGTCAGCGTCATTGCCATCCTCTGGGAGGGACAGAAGAGCAGGATTCTCCTCTTCAGCTTAATTGTGCCTATGTGATGAATCCTCCATAAAAATCCCTAACCTACTGGGTTTAGAGCGCTTCCAGATTGCTGGACATCGGGGGTGCCTGGAGAGTGGTGCACTTGGAAAGGGCACGGGAGTGCTGTGCCCCTTTCCTCAGACCTTGTCCTGTGCATCTTTTCCATCTGGCTGTTCCTAATTTATATCCTTTTTAATGAACTGCTGATATATTAAGTAAATGTTTTCCCTAAATTCTGTGAGCCACTCTAGCAAATGACTGAACTCAAGAAAGGAGTATCTAAGAACCTCTGGTTTGTAGACAACTTGGCCAAAAGTTGTGCAGATTCCGTGGACCTACTGCTTGCAACTGGTGTCTGAAGTGGAGGACAGTCTTGTGGGACTGAACACTTAACTTGTGGGATCTGATGCCATCTCCAGATAGATAGTGTCAGAATTTAGTCAGCTTACAGGAAACCCAGTTTTTTTCTGCAGGAGAATTGGATTGATGCATGGGGGAAAAATCACACATGTCTGGTGTCAGAAGTGAAGTATTGAGAGCATTGATAGCATAGCAGAATTTTTTCTTTTTTCTTCCTATTATACAGAAAGCAAAGTAACAGAGTGAGAGAAAGGAAGCAGACAATGAAAGGAAGGAAAATTTGCTTTTTTTTTTTTTTTTGTAATGTGGAAGGAATACTTATGTATCTGTATGCTAATAAACTAGTAGAGAAAAATACATGTTGATATAGGAGAGACAGAAGAGAATTGCTATAATAATGTCTTTGAGTAGGAAAGAAGGGATGGAATCCAGTGCTCACGTGGATGGCCTGGTTTAGATGGTTGCAGGGGTAGTTCATATTTAGCAATAAAAAAGAAGGCAGAGCATGTGTATGTAAATGCAGGTAGAGATCTGGTAGTTCTCTTTTAATTCTTTCAATTTTATCAGTAAAATAGTACTCACAACAAGTGAAAGGACTTTAGGATGATTAATGGATCAATTAATGAATAATATGGCAAGTGGTGATATTATAGCTCTTCAAAGGTTAGTTCAGGCTGAATCAGTTCTCTAGCCAGTGCCTGGACATGACAGGAATGAGAGTAGGTGGACAGCGATAGAGAGAACTGAGTCTAAATTTTGCTAGGAGGATACTGGTTAGAACTAGGCAGGGCATCAGGGACCTAATTAATAAAACTGGGGGCTGGGCGCGGTGGCTCACTACTATAATCCCAGCACTTTCGGAGGCCGAAGTGGGCGGATCACAATGTCAGGAGTTCAAGGCCAGCCTGACCAACATGGTGAAACCCCATCTCTACAAAAATACAAAAAAATTAGCCGGGCATGGTGGCGTGTGCCTGTAATCCCAGCTACTCGGGAGGCTCAGGCAGGAGAATCACTTGAACCCAAGAGGTAGAGGTTTCAGTGATCCTAGCTATAGAGGAGGCTGAGGCAGGAGAATCGCTTGAACCCAGGAGGCAGAGGTTGCACTGAGCCGAGATCGTGCCATCTCACTGCAGCCTGGGCGACACAGTAAGACGCCATCTCGGGAAAAACCAAACCAAACTGGGGCACAGGGTATTCACTGATTGCAGTAGTGTATAGAACCTGAAAAGCACTCAGAAAATCAAGGCAAAGTCATAAGGAAGAACTGAATAAAAAAGGACGATTCAGTTAGGTATATATGGGATGCTGAGAACCCACCCGAGGTATAGGTAGATCTCAGCAGAAACCCTACCTCTGATCCCACTACTAATATTTTGCTCAGGTGCTGGGAGGGCTGAACTGACATGAGGAAGCCCTTTGTTGCTTAGAGCTTAAGACTGTTGGGATAAACAGAAAATTATAGAACTCAGCTTATTTTTTCCAGTTGTATCTATATCATGCCAAATGGTGAAATCTTATCAATTATGTTAATGTTTTGTCCACACAAGCATGTAAATTAAAGCAAATAGCTGACTATTGGGCTCGTTCCAACATGTTCTCTGACATCTCAAAATAAAACTGTAATTTCTAAGTGTTAGTAAAATGTTGAGATAATGTGTTCCTTTTAAACAATTCAAATGTTTATATACATTGTAGCATGTTATTCTATGAGGCAGATAGCATTATATTAGATGAGAAAGCTGTGTGATAGAGATGCAAAATATCCAAGCTCACAAAGTGGTGAGTGGCAGATTCAAAACCCAACTCTGATTTTAATTCAGTGAACAGTTATTAAGTTGCTGGGTCTCAGATACTCTGCTAGGTGTTTTGTTTTGGTCTCATTTCTAGACTGATGCTCTTTCTGAATAAAGACTGTCTTAGTCAGTTCAGGCTGTTATAACAAAGTGCTATAACCTGGGTGGCTTATAAACAACCAAAATTTACTTCTCACAGTTTTGGAGGCTGGAAGTCTGAGATCAAGGGGGCAGCATAGTAGGTTCTGGTGAGGGCCATCTTTTAGGTTACACACTGCAGACTTCTCACTGTGTCCTCACATGGCAGAAAGAGGGCCAGAGAAGTCCCTGGGGTTCCTTTTATAAAGACATTAATCCCATTTATGAGGGCTTCACTCTCATGCCCTAATCGCCTCTCAAAGACCCCTTCACTTAATACCATCACTTTGGGGATTAAGATTTCAACATATGCATTTTGGGGAGACACAAACATTTCGTCCATTGCAAAGATCATCTTCAGAAACTTTCCATCATCAAAATAACTATTTTTTCTTTATGCTAAATAATATGAAGTAATTCATTTTGTATTCATTGAAATCACATTATGAAAATAATAACTGCGTAAATCTGCAAATATTTCTACAAGGATGGGCCATACCTACTTTTGCAGAATTCCAATGTCATGTTCCTTTTTTTTTTTTTTTAATGCCATCTGTGCAAGAGTCTTTTATACAATGAAGACTATTTTCAACTTGCTTGTCAATTAAAAATGCCTTGGTGTTGTTGGTAGTAAGGCAATTAATACTAGTGAATTCATGTTCTGCCATTTCTTAAAGGAATACTCTGCTTTTGCCTGCAGGCTAGTGTGCATAACAGAAAAAAAGAGGCAGTTAGAAAATAGTACCATTTTTGCACCTGCATCCGTCTTGTAGGCGGGTGTTTATAGCTACTTTAAATGGGTGTTTCGATAATATGGTGCACTCTGTCATCACTATGCCAGGGCAAGTAATCAGGCTCAAGAAAGAGATCTGTGCTTAAAGAAATCTGTCAATAAGTTGATGAAGTTGATTTCTATAAAGGAAATGGGCTTCACCATTTAAGTGCTTGCTTGGGAGACCATTATGAAGACAAAACTTCTAACAATGCCTGTGGTAGTGCTGGCTAAAGCCTCACTTATTTACTGTACTAGTATTTGAAGATCGATATTCCTTTAATTTATATAGTTTGGAACCAAGATAGGACTTTATGTCTCTGAATTACACTGCTATCTGGACAAGGTTGTTTTTAAGAGTGTATATGACTATTTGGAAATTCCATCATGATGTGTGAAAGTTGGCATAAGTGATAATAAAACATATATATACAATTATATATATTATATATAATGTATAATTATATATTATACAATATATAATACAATATATTATATATTATACAATATATAATATATAATATTATATATACAATATATATTATATATATATAAGGCCTTTCATTAGGACACACGAGGTTAGAAATTGGTATAGTTGTTAGTTTGCAGTGTATTGATCAAGTTCTCTGATTTTCCTTTGCCTAACCTTGTTGCTTTTCTGAAACCTGATGTGATGTAGGTACTGCATAGTTACTTTAAAAAAGAGCTAACACATTAGAGTAAAATCCTAAAGGAATTGTTAGAAACTCTTATTTAAAAGGTGATTTTCAGTTAGAAATCCTAAACAAACCAGAATTGAATGGCCAGCCAGTTCCACTGCTAAAGATAATATGTTTAATGGTTTTTTAAAAAAATGTAGGTTTCCTGTAGCTTCCCTTAGTACTTCTACCTCATTTATTTAAATATGTATGGTTTTAAAAATTTATTTTCTTCATTTTTTGAATAAATAACGTTTCAAAAATCATCATAATATAAAGAGGTTTACATTGAGAAGTTTTGCTCCTACTTATTTCTTTCCATCTCTTATGAGTAACCATTTTTTTCTGTGTGTGTGTGTGTGTGTGTATGTATCCTTCCCGTGTTCTTTATGCAAATACAATGAAATCCTAATATGGATGTCTATTTTCTCATCTGCTTATTTACGCCGACCTGAATCTTGAACTTTTCACTGAATCTGATCTTGGAGATCTTCCCATGTCAGTATTTGGAGAGCTTCCTTTTAAAGAGTTGTATAGTATTCCATTGTGTGAGTGTAGCATAATTTTCCTCATTCATGAACACTTGAGTTGTTTCCAATTTTTTGCTCTTACAATGTTGCAATATATAATTGTTTTGCACTGTGCAAGTAAATTTGTAAGGTAAATTACTTATTCTTTTCAGATTTGCTACTGCCAGTCAGTCTGTAGTGGAATGAGCCTGCAGATAACTACCAGACATCCAGATTATCACAATTAAAAATTATACATTGTCGGCCGGGCGCGGTGGCTCACGTCTGCAATCCCAGCACTTTGGGAGGCCAAGGAGAGTGGATCACGAGGTCATGAGATCGAGACCCTCCTGGCTAACACAGTGAAACCCCATCTCTACTAAAAATACACAAAATTAGCTGGGCGTGGTGGCGGGCGCCTGTAGTCCCAGCTACTCGGGAGATTGACGCAGGAGAATGGCAACCCGGGAGGCGGAGCTTGCGGTGAGCCGAGATCGTGCCACTGCACTCCAGCCTGGGCTACAGAGCCAGACTCCATCTCAAAAAATAAATAAATAAATAAATAAATATAAAAAAATTATATATTGTCTGTGAAAAAATCATTTCATCTCAAGATGATTTAAGTACTGTATGTTTAATGACCATGCCCCTCAACCAATTGTCATTGAAATAATGAAAGAAATATTTAAAAGTCATTGAAGAAAGTATGATAGGAGCTGCAAAACAGGAAAGCTTGCTGAGAATAAGACACATGTCTTCAAGATGCTGTGCAGAGAGGGCCAAAGTGAGGAAACCAGCCCACAATAAAATACATGTCTAGGGAAGAACCTGCTTGGGCATAAGTAAATGTCATCTCTCGTAGTAATCTCAACATCTCACCTCTCTGAGAATGGCCATGCCTGGAAGTAAGAGGGAGTCATGGGTGCTCAGCAAGGGAGTAGGGGTCATACTTCACTCTATCAGAATTTCAGAAAGTACCAGCAAACCCCAGACAGATTGGGTCATTGTTTCTAAAATTTTCCTCTAGCTTCTCAGTGCTCTTGGAAAAATGTGAAGATTTTTAGCATGACTGACAAGAGCCTGTCTGCCTCTCTTGTCATCTCTTGATTCATTCTCCCCTTTGGTTACAATATTTCATTTGTGTGCTCAAATACACATGATCCTTTCACACCAAATACTCTTTTAGATCTTTCAGGTCTCAACTTGAGTGTCACATTCTTAGAAAAACCTTTTTTCTTCCCCTAGACAGAGTAAAATACAATTTAAAATGCTTTTAATGTGTAATGTAATTTTTTATTATTGTGATAATCACAATCATAATTAGGTGCAGTCAAGGCTGCTAGAAAGTACAGACAACAGGCAGAAATTATATTGTTGAAGATGGAGATATTATTTCTTCAAATTTAACACACCTCAACAACTGAAGAAGAAATAAAATTTAGTTATTGCTCAGATAAACAAACAACTTCTGAGTTTTTTAAAATTAAAATTTCTGAAAACTGATGGGACAAAGTTGGGGAGATGGGAATCTTCAACAAATAAATTATTTTCATTTGTTTTAAAATTAAAATACTGTGTCCCCCCCACCCCCCAATGACATACAAGTTCACTAAATGTGAACAGCTTTGCTTTTCACGTGATTAAGACCCTACTCCAAATTGTAGAAGCTTTTCAGGAACCATATTACTCTCATGATACTTCATTAATCTCCATCATGTATGCCAAGCCTGACACATTTGACAGTGAGGACAGTGTGGCTTGCTCCTTTTTGAATCTACAGATAATGCATGTTTTACAGTACTCCAGATGTCTACACTCAATAAAACATTTGACAAAACCAAAAAAAAGAAAGAGGGGAAATCTATAAGTATCAATACATAAAGACTAAAATGAATACGCAAAAAATAAAATAGCTCTTGGAGTTTTCTGTTTTCCAAATTAAAAATAAAGAATTCAGATAAAAAAATTTAAAATTAGAAATGAGAAAAATGTGAACAAATGTTAATGTATTTTAATTTAAATATTAAAAATATAACGTATTAAATTAGAAGATATGTAATATCCAAAAAGAAAATAAAGTAAATGACATTCTAGATTTTAAAAAGATATTATTTTACAAAAACTTGGAGATGGGATAAAGAAGGAGTTAAAAGTATATTAATCTTTCTCTTTACATGTGGATGTCAATAAATGTTTATTTTTTACCTTGATAGAGAAATATATGTTAAAATACAATTGAAATTTAAAGGTGACCACCAGTTAACAGAATACATGCCACCTGGAATAAAGATCTTCATTTGCCTTTGTACTGCTAGGTATGGTCATGGGTAGGAAATCCCAGAAAGAAGAGAGAAGTAAGGAAGAGCTCCAAATTCTATGTACAAACCCTTTTCAAAGCCTTGTCTGACTTAGAACTGCACATGTTTGGAGCAAGTCTCCAAGGAACCCAGGGGAGCAACAGCTGCTTGAAAGCAAAAAAAAAAAAAAAAAAAAAAAAAAAGCTGCACAAAGATCTTGGTAGCTACCTGTATATTGGGAAGAAAGAGTTCAGGACTTTGATTCCCACCAACTTAATGATATTTGGAAAACACTTCACACTGTTCACAGAACCCAGAGGGCCATGGATTAGAAATAAGAATCACATCTCAGGTATAAGGGCAAAATGGAAATGGGTTTGTTTTAACAGCCTGACATTGCATCTTCATATCAGTAATCTGATCCTCCACTAATTTATTTGCTAGAACAAAACTTCATACTTGTCAGAAAGATAGGAGAATTTTGTACTGGAAGCTCAATGGGCAAATAGATCAATAAGACGAAATAGTGCAGAAACAAACCCAAATAAACATATTGTATTAATACCTGGTGCAGTTGTATTTACCAGAAAAGCAAAATCAAACAAAACCCAAAATAGCTAACCTCAAAATAACAGTGGCTTTAACAACTCTGCAATGTGCTATCTAATACAGTAAAAGATTTCTAGACATCTGAAGAAACGGAAAAGTGTTACTCATAGCCAAGAGAAAAATATGATTGATAGAAACAGAATGACAGATCAATCAGATGATGAAATTAGCTGACAAGGACTTTAAAATAGTTATGATTAATTTGTTAACAAACCTACTAAAAAAGATGAAAGTAATGGGAAGAAGTTGGGGAACTTCAAGGGAGATATAGAAAGTCCACAAAGGAACCAAATGGAAATTCTCGAGCTAAAAATATGCAATATCTAAAATCAAAAATTAACTGTATGTTATTAATAAATAATATAGAAATAACTGCTTAATTATTTGAAAAGAAAAACAACAATAGACTTCTACCTGACATCTCGTACCAGGACATAAGATTTAAATGTTAAAACATAATTTTGATGTATAAACATATAATATTATAAAATATTTAAAGTAAAACCATAAAATAACACACAAAAATGTAGGTAATATTTATATTTTCTTGAGGTGGAGAAGACCATTCTCAACATGGCCCAAATGTAGAAACTATTAAAAAAAAAAAAAGTTTGCCGGGCGCGGTGGCTCATGCCTGTAATCCTAGCACCTTGGGAGGCCAAGGCGGGCGGATCACGAGGTCAGGAGATCGAGACCATCCTGGCTAACACGGTGAAACCCCGTCTCTACTGAAAATACAAAAAATTAGCCAGTCATGGTGGCGGGTGCCTGTAGTCCCAGCTACTCGGGAGGCTGAGGCAGGAGAATGGCGTCAACCCGGGAGGCGGAGCTTGCAGTGAGCCGAGATCGTGCCACTGCGTTCCAACCTGGGCAACAGAGCGAGACTCCATCTCAAAAAAAGTGAAAGTTTTCACAAAATAAAAAATAATTTTATTATAAAAGCAATACTTTTAAAAAGGAAAATACAAATTATGAACCAGGAAAAGTATTTGAGGCACATATGTGTTACTGGTTTTAATGTAAAGATATCAATTTAGAAAATTGTAGAAATTCTGACATAAAAATGGGCAAAGGACAGAATTTAAATACTTGCAAATTAAGAAATACAAACGGCTGAGAAACATGGTAAATATTCAGTTTCAACAGCAGTAAAGGATGCAACTGAAAACAAATGATATGCCATTACATGACTATTAGATTAGGAAGTTTATAAAGTTGAAATAATAAGTTGATAGTGATGCAGAAACCTGGGCTAATACATAATATAGTTCAATTTTTCTAAAAGGCATTTTTAGTGAAGATTTACGTAAAAATCATTTAATCATTCTCTTTGACTTAGTATTTCAATTTTAGGGATGTATACAAAATAAACAAATGTGTGAAGATAGATATTTGATAATGTATACATATGTATACTTATAATACGAAAAGAAGGAAATGATCTAAATGCCTTTCTTAGTCTATTTAGGCTGCCATAACAAAAGACAGTATTATCAACTGGGTAGCTTATAGACAAGAGAAACTGTTTTCTCACAGTCTGAAGACTGGGAAATCGAAGGTCAAGGCAGGGGCAGATTCACTGTCTAGTGCGATCAGGCTTTCTCGTAGATAGTGCCTCTTGCTGTATCCATGGTGGAAGAAGAAGGACTACTTTCTGAGGCCTCTTTTATAAGGGTACCAATCACAATCATGAGGAGTCGGCCCTCATAACCTATTCACCTTCCAAAAGGCTCTACTTTTTAATACCATCACTTTGGAAGTTACAATTTCAACATATGAATTTGTGGGGGTCACATTCTCACCATAACAGTATTCAAAATATAGGTTGATTTACAAGTTGTGATTTACTTATACAACAAGTAAAGCCATTAACAATGACAATATAGATAAATGATTTTTGCCATGATATCTGTGATATAAGTGAATAAAAACAGATTTTAAAACAATATGCCTAGTATAATCAATCAGTTTTGTTAAAAAATAACATTATACATAGTCATACATATATATGTTTGTATAGAAACAAGTCTCAGATAATATGCATCAAAATGTTAAACACAGTTACATATGGGTAGTGGAATTACAAGTGATACATTTTATTGTTTATCTGGGTTTCTTAATCAAAATAATAAAAGTTAAAGATAGTTTCGGTAGACTTTTCATGCTCCTCCAGTGTTCTGGCTATATTTTCTGTTTTGAGCTTGTTGAATAAACAATCTTTAGAAAAAATGAAGGGTTACTGCCACATAATGATTAGCACTACAGTTAAGCTTCACCTTGGGTTAAATAGTGTTCTGTGGCTGGTCTGTCCATGATGTATAACACTGAATGCAGAAGAAAATGCATTTGGAGTTCCAAATAACAATTTTTTGGAATAAAATGTATTGTAAAATGGGGACTTCTCGTTCTGTTCTAGTCACTCTGTCCATTTGGTAATCACTTGCTCTTTTGGGTCATTGTAAGTATCTGAATAAACAAGAGACAAACTGTGTTCATACTTTGAGTGGCAAGTTTAATTTAGACAAACTGCAAATTTGAGAAAAAGATTCTATCAATTCCCTCTGAGCTTTTTTCACCCCTTCAAATTGGCCAAAGCTGTGCCAGTCTTTCCACAGCCGTGATTGGGCTCAAAAGTGTGTACATAGAGCTCTCTTGGCACAATTCAGCACCAGCATCCAATGGAACTCAGTCAATTTTAAGCCCTCGAGAGCTCCTTTTAGAATCGCATCTCTGGTTTCCTGGGTGATGTAGACATCTGCATTCATGTGAGAACAATATACAACTTTGTTACCAGAAGTGGAAACTACTTGAGTTCTGCACAGGAAGGAAGAAAATCAGAACATGCATAGTACTTAGATGAAGATTCTGGTGGAAAATGTGGGAAATTAAGCTGAGAATTTGTTATTTTGTGCTGAAATATTAAAATTAAATATCCACAGGGACAGTGAAATCAAAGCATAATGCCTAAGTAAACCTCTTTCCTCTCTGCATAGTTTGGAAATAAACCTCTAGTGGATAATCCCAGGTAACTTTTAGCTATGGATTTTCTAAAGTTAAACAAAATGTTATTACAGGTAGTTCTTGCTTTGCACAATAGTGCAGGAACATTAAATGGCCATGCATGCTGAAACCACACAAAGGAATCTTAACAATAAATGGGAAATTGTATAATGTTCTGTGACTATTAGAAATTGTTGTCAAGGCATTAGAAACACTCTTACTGTTGGTCTTGAGTTTATAGGGAAATTCTTTAAAAATAATAAAATTAATATTTACTTAGTACACAATCTATAATATTGGGAATATTAATAATTAACATGTTTGATTTCTTTGTAAAAAGCCTATCAAGGGTAGTTTGAACTGTGCTGCTTGATTTATTGTCATTATATAACTTATAAAGTGAACAACTTTCTATGCCTGAGCCAATTGTCATATTTCTTTCCTTAGATTTATTTGGATCAGCTTTCAACTCTTTATCCTTTGCTCTTTTAATGTTGGAAATGTCACCAAGATTTCCTTTAATAAGAGGTGCTTGACAGCATGACTTCCTCTGAGACATCATCCTTTTCATCACTTTTCTCATGTATGTCCATAGCTTCACCTTCACTATGTTCTCTTTTTAAATTTTTTAAGGCGACAGATAATTACATGTTTTTATGATATACAAGATGTTCTGAAGTACACATGCATTGTGGAATGATTAAATCTAGCTAATTAATAAGTGCATTACCTCACATAGATATTATTTTGTGATGAGAACACTTAACATTCAAACTCTCTTTACATTTTTCTTTTTCTTTAACTTTTATTTTAGGTTTTGGGATACATATACAGGTTGTTATATAGGTAAGTTGCGTGTTGTGGGGGTTTTGTGTACAGATTATTTCATCACTCAGGTTATAAGCATAGTACCTGATAGGTAGTTTTTTATCCTCGCTCTCCTCCCACCCACAAGTAGACCCCAGTATGTTATTTGTGTCCATATGTATTCTATATTTAGCTTCCACTTACAAGTGAGAATATGTGGTATTTGGTTTTCTGTCCCTGTGTTAGTTTACTTAGGATAATGGCCTCTAGCTCCATTCATGTTGCAGCAAATGACATGATCTCATTCTTTTTTATGGCTGCATAGTATTCCATTGTGTATATGTACCACATTTTCTTTATCCAGTCTACTGTTTATGGTCATTTAGGTTGATTCCATGTCTTTATTATTATAAATAGTGCTGTGATAAACATACACATGCATGTGTCTTTATGGTAGAACGTTTTATAATCCTTTGTGTATACACCCAATAATGGGATTGCTGGGTCAAATGTTATTTCTGTTTTTTTGTTTTTTATATTTTGTTTTTCTTTTTGAGACAGTCTCGCTCTGTTGCCCAGGCTGGAGTGCAGTGACTTGATCTCAGCTCACTGCAAGCTCCGCCTCCCAGGTTCATGCCATTCTCCTGCCTCAACCTCCCAAGTAGCTAGGACTACAGGTGCCCACCACCATGCCAGGCTAATTTATTGTATTTTTAGTAGAGCCAGGTTTCACCATGTTGGCCAGGATGGTCTTGATCTCCTGACCTCGTGATCCACCCCCCTTGGCCTCCCAAAGTGCTGGGATTACAGGTATGAGCCACCATGCCCGGCCGGTATTTCTGTTTTTACATTCTTTCAGAAATTGCCAAACTGCTTTCCACAATGGCTGCACTAATTTACATTTTCAAATGTATAAGTGTTCCATTTTCTCTGCAACCTTGCCAATATCTCTTATTTTTTGACTTTTTAATAATCGCCAGTCTGACTGATGTGAGATGGTGTCTCATTGTGGTTTTCATTTGTATTTCTCTAATTATTAATGATGTTGGAACAAGACAACTATGCCCTCTCTCAACACTCATATTCAACATAGTACTGAAAGTCCTGGCCAGAGCATTCTCGCAAGAGAAGGAAATAAAAACCATCCAAATAAGAAGGAAGGAAGTCAAACTATCCCTGTTTACAGAGGATGTGCTTCTATACTTAGAAAACCCCATAGTCTCAGTCCAAAAGCTCCTTTATCTGATAAACATCTTCAGCAAAATTTCAGTACACAAAGTCAATGTAGAAAAATCAGTAGCATTCCTATACACCAACAACATCCAAGCTGAGAGCCAAATCCAAAACACAATCTCATTCATAATAACCACAAAATGAATAAAATAGCTAGGAATAGAGCTAACCAGGGAAGTGAAAGATATCTACAATGAGAATTATAAAACATTGCTCAAATAAATGAGATGACACAAACATGTGGAAAAACATTACATGTTCATGGAAAGGAAAAAATCAATATTGTTAAAATGGCCATGCTGCCCAAAGCAATTTATAGACTCAATGCTATTCCTATCAAACTAACAATTACATTCTTTACAGAATTAGGAAAAACTATTTTAAAATTCACATGGAACCAAAAAAGAGCCCAAATAGCCAAGACCATCCATCCCAAGCAAAAAGAATGAAGCTGGAGGCAGCACATTATCTGACTTCAAACTATACTACAAGGCTACGGTATCCAAAACATTATGGTACTGGTACAAAAACAGTCACATAGAGCAATGGAAAAGAATGGAGAGCCCAGAAATAAGGCCACACATCTATGACCATCTGATTTTGACAAAGCTGACAAAAACAAACAGTGGGGAAAGGACTCCTTATTCCATAAATGGTGCTGGGATAACCAGCTAGCCATATGCAGAAGATTGAAGCTGGACTCTTCTTTACACCATACACAAAAATCATTTCAAGATAGATTAAAGACTTAAATGTAAAACCCCAAACTATAAAAACCTGGAAGATAACCTAGGAAATACCAGTCTGAGCATAAGACTGGGCAAAGATTTCATGATGAAAATTTCAAAAGCAATTGCAACAAAAACAAAAATTGATATATAGGACCTAATTAAACCAAAGAGCTTCTGCACAGTGAAAGAAACCATTAGCAGAGTAAAAAGACAGTCTAAGAGTGGGAGGAAATTTCTGAGAGTTGTGCATCTGACAAAATTCTAATATCCATGATAAGGAGTTTAACAAATTTAAAAGCAAAAAAACAAACAACCCCATTAAAAAGTGGACAAATGATATGAACAGCCACTTTTCAAATGAAGACATACATGTGGCCAACAAGCATGTGAAAAAATGCTCTCTTTCTATTTTTCAGGAATAAAATATATTGCCAATAACTATAGTTAACTCTTCTAGACATTAGATTTCTTAAAACTTATTTCTCCTAACTATAATTACTCTATCCTTTGACCAACCTCTCCCCAATCTCATGTCCCCCAACCACCCTAGCCTCTGATAAACACCATTCTACTTTCTAGTTCTATGGGATCAACTTTTTTAGATTTCACATATGAGTGATACCATGTGATATTTGCCTTTCTGTTCCTGGTTTATTTCACTTAGTATAATGTATTACAGATTTAGTCAGGTTGTCACGAATAGCAAGATTTCATTCTTATAGCCGAATAGTATTCCATTACACATATAGCCACATTTCCTTCATCCATTCATCTGTTGACGGATGCATAGGTTGAACTCATATTTTGGCTATTGTGAATGTGGCTGAAATAAACTTAGATAGTGCAGACAATGGCAGCAGCATATGTCTGCAGTGGCCACTGAGAAGAGACCAGCTACAGTGGGGAAGGTGCAGCCAGGACCGCGTGCTCCAGGGAGCCAGTAGAAGCCGGACCCCTTCAGAGTTGTGAGGGCGAGAGCCCCACCCTTCTGGGCATAGCTGTAGCCACCCAGAAGCTGCTGCAGACTGGGCTTTCCTGTTCTCTTGGGGACCTGGGAAGCCTCCCTTCCCCCACAGGCTCAGAAACGCCTGCTCCCCTGTGCAGCCACCTAGCTGCTGCTGCTGCAGACCTGGGCATTCCTGTGCTCTTGCCCCCCACAGGCTCAAATGCCTGATCCTGCTACCCATCCTCTCCCGACTCACAAGCCCTCTCTGTGATTTTGGAGCAAAGTTGAAGCCAACTCCAGGCACTGTCACAACCTGGACAGTGTCCATACACTTGGGACAGTGCTGATGTAACGCCTAAGTTTTTGCCTGGCCACGCCAAAGAATTGGTGTGGCAGCTGACCGCGGCGAGTGATAGAGACACAGACCAATAGAGAGAAAAAGCTGTAGGCTTTATTGAGCAGAGTGAAAGTACAAAGCTTCCACAGTGTGGAAGGGGTCCCGAATGGGTAGCCAGAGTTAGAGTCTATGATTGCCTTTTAAACTTTTTTTTAAAATTAATTAATTTATTATTATTATTATTATTATACTTTAAGTTCTAGGGTACATGTGCATAACGTGCAGGTTTGTTACATATGTATACTTGTGCCATGTTGGTGTGCTGCACCTATCAACTCATCAGCACCCCTCAACTCGTCATTTACATCAGGTGTAACTCCCAATGCAATCCCTCCCCCCTCCCCCCTCCCCATGATAGGCCCCGGTGTGTGATGTTCCCCTTCCCGAGTCCAAGTGATCTCATTGTTCAGTTCCCACCTATGAGTGAGAACATGCGGTGTTTGGTTTTCTGTTCTTG
>NC_037671.1:68518834-68529067 GCF_003255815.1 Theropithecus gelada | reverse complement strand
TTTTTAGCATGAAGGGCTGTTGAATTTTGTCAAAAGCCTTTTCTGCATCTATTGAGATAATCATGTGGTTCTTGTCTTTGGTTCTGTTTATATGCTGGATTATGTTTATTGATTTGCGAATGTATACGTGTGGCAGGAAGATGTTACCAGAACAAGAAACAAAGGCAATTAACCATTTGCGACATGTCTTAGATCTTGAGGAAAACTGGAATTGCAACTTAGGTTTTATCTACTTTATGATCTTGTAGGAGCATGGCAAAGGAGATAGGATCTTACAGGACTTTGTTACAAAGTATGTTTTCAAGGAATTGGAATTGGGATGATAGATAAGGTCTGCTGGTCACAGAAAAACAGGCAATTAACATTCCTTTTACTTAGTTTCTGGGGAGGAGGAAGGGAGAGAGAGAGAGAAAAGACACGGAAACTTACAGCAAAATTTTCACTGTTTATAGCTTTCTTGGGGAAGAAAACACATGCACAAATCCTGATGTTAGGAATATTTTAAGCACATATCTTCAATATTATTCATCCAGGACCGAAGTAGCTTTCTGAGCCCCTACTCGACCCAGGAAGCCCAGCTGGCCCCTCCTCTCACTGACACAGCAGCCCCCTGCTGCCTTGGCCTCCTCGGGACTCTGGGCTCTGACGAGCATGGGAGGGAGGCAGAGGGGGAGTTGAGGGTGCCTCAGCACAGGCCTGCAGGGGCCCCTTTTTAGGAACAGCTTGGGCACTGGGGATGGCAGGTTGATGGCAGTGGGAGGCAGACAGGTTCCTGGGCCTAACGGGACAGGTCCCTGTTGAAGTCATACCTTCAGGCCTAGGACTGATGGCCTGAAGCCTAGGGGGTCAGGCTGCCAGTTCCCTGGACCAGAGTGAGAACTTACCATGCTTTTTCTGGGCCTCTCCATGGCCAGTTATGGACCAATAAGCACCCACTTCCTGCCCTCTGAAGCTCATAAAAAGCCCAGAGTTAGCCAAACTTTGGCAGACATCCCAATAATCTGCCTGCAGGGAGGAGCTAGGCCCTGTGGGTCTTCTCTCAGGTAAGAACTGAGCAGACATCGGGATGACCTGCATGCGGAAAGGTTCCTGAGAGCTGTACTGTCACTCAATAAAACACCTCTTCGCCTCACTCACCCGCCAGTTATCTGTGTACTTCATTCTTCCTGCAAGTGGGACAAGAACTCGAGATCTGCCGAATGGTGAGACTGAAAGAGCTGTAACACAAACAGAGCTGAAACATGCCCCTTGCTTGCCACTTTGCAGGTGACAAGTGGGAGAGAAAAGAGAAGGAGAGAAGAACTGTGACCCTTCTGGGAACCCAGACAAAGGAGCTTCCTGAGCCAGGGCTGTGACACCCTTTCTTTCGGGTTCTGCAGTTCCTGGCATCTGCAATCTTCCAGGCACCACCACGTTCCCCAGTGCCAGCAGTGGAAGCCACTTGCAGTATGCCACAGGCTTGCAGGGAGCCAGCACCCGAGCTGGCGACTGGAGCTGCCTGCTGTGTGCAGCTGCCAGACCCCATGCTTGCTCGCTCACGCACTGCGCCTTTGCCACTCTATGCCTGGCCTGCCCTTGGCAGGCATGGGATCTGGGCCAATAGTGTGAGCCGATGACAGCCTGCCAGGCCAAGTGCGCACAGCAAACCCAGTGGGCCTGAGCAAAACTTCGGTAAAGGCACCACAAGCTACAAAGTTTTCTGGCTAGTGAAGTGACACCCCAAGGATCTTGTGACAGATATCTTTTCAACATACTCATTTCATTTTATCTGCATATATATTGAGTAGTGGGACTGCTGGATCATATAGTACCTCTGTTTTTCATTTTTTGAGCAATCTCCATAATGTTCTCCACCCATAACGGCTGCCATTGTAGGGTTCTTAATTGGCCTAATTTTGATTATCTTGCATTTCAGGGAATAGGATGGTCTGAAAAGAGGGAGAGATGATGAAATGGCTGGTTGGTGGAACAGTCAGAACACACAAAATATTTATCAATTAAGTTTGCCCCATTTTATGGGTGTGGTTCATGGTGCCCCAAAACAATTACAATAATAACATCAAAGATCGCTGATCACAGATCACCCTAACAGATATAAGAATAATCATACAGTGTGAAATATTCCAAGTATTAAAATGTGACACAGAGATATAAAGTGAACACATGCTGTTGGAAAAATGACGCCAGTATATTTGCTCAATGCCAGGTTGCCCCAAACCTTCAATTTGTAAAAAATGCAATATCTGCAAAGTACAAAATATTAAGTGCAGTGAAGCAATGTATGCCTGCATTTGAGTCTTGTTGTTTAATCTAGTCAGCTACTTTATGTTTTTTCTTTGAAGAATTTAATCTATTTACAGTTAAGGTAATTCTCGATATGTAAGGACCTATCACTGCCATTTTGTTAACTGTTTTCTAGTTGTTTTGTAGATCCTTTTTTTTTTCCCTCCCTTAATATTTTCTTTTGTGGTTAAGTCATTTACTCTAGTAACATGTTTTGATTCCTTGCTTTTTATTTCTAGTGTATCTATTATAGGTTTTTGCTTTGTGGTTGCTGTTATGCTTACCAAAAACATCTTATAACAGGTTGTTTTAAACTGATAACAACTTAACTTTGATCACAAAAGTAAACCTCTGCACTTTAAATTAACTCCACTCCCTCTCATAGTTTGAATTCTTTATGTCACAATTTACAAACTTCTTATATTTTATATTCCTCAACCATTCATTTTAGCTATTATTATTTTAAAATATTTTATCTTTTAATCTTCATACTAGAGAGATAGGTAGCTTACATAACACAATTACCATATTAGAGTATTCTAAGTTTTACCATGTGCTTACTTTTTACCAGTGATCTTTATATTTACAAGGATTTTCATGTTACTCATTAGCTTCTTTTTTTTCCCCCAATTTGCAGAGCTTCCTTTAGCATTTCTTGTAAAATAGGCAAATAGGTCTGGTGGTCATGAACTCCCTCAGCTTTTGTTTGTTTGGAATAGTCTTTGTCTCCCTTTCATTTTTGAAGGATAGCTTTGCTTTACAGAATTCTTTGTTGGCAGTTTTTTGCCTCTAAGACTTTGACTATGTCGTCTCACTCTCTTCAGGCCTGTAAGGTTTCTTTATTTTATTATTTTATTTGAGACAGAGTCTCGCTTTTGTCCAGGCTGGAGTGCAGTGGTGTGACCTTGGCTCACTGCAACCTCCACCTCCGGGTTCAAGTCACTCTTGCTCCTCAGCCTCCCAAGCAGTTGGGATTCCAGGTGTGTGCCAACACACCCAACTATTTTTTTATGTTTATTTTTAGTAGAGATGGGGTTTTGCCATGTTGGCCAGGCTGGTTTCAAACTCTTGGCCTCAAGTGATCCACCCACCTTGGCCTCCCAAAGCTCTGGGATTACAGGCATGAGTCACCATGCCTGTCCCTGGCCAGTAAGATTTCTGCTGAGACATATGCTGCTAGGTATATTGGAACTCTCCTACATGTTATTTGTTTTTTTCTCTTGCTGCTTTCAGGATGCTTTCTTTGTCTTTGAGTTTTGTCAGTTTAATTGTAACATGTCTTGGAGTAGCTTTATTTGAATTGAATTTGATTGATGGTCTTCGACCTTTCTATACCTGGATACTTATCTTTCCAGATTTGGAAACGTTTTGCTATTATTTCCTTAAATAAGCTTTCTATCCCCTTTGTCTTCCTCCACTCTCTCTTGAACTCAATGACTGGAAAATTTGCTCTTTGATGTTGTCCCATAAATCCCACCAGATATCTTTGTTCCTTTTCATTCTTTTTTCTTTTGTCTCCTCTGTCTGTTTTCAAATAGCCTGTCTTTTAAGCTCACTGATTCTTTCTTCTGCTCAGTTTGGCTATTCATGCAATATACTACATTTTTCATTTTGTCCATTGTATTTTTTTCAGATATAGGATTTCCTTTGATATTTTATTACTTCAGTCTCTATTAGGTATCTCTAGTAAATTTTTGAATTCTTTATTTATATTTTCTTGAAATTCACTGAACTTACTTGAAATAGTTATTTTGAATTATTTGTCAGGCAGCTTACACATCTTCATCTCTTTAGGGTCAGTCATTGGCATCTCATTTCATTTGGTGAGGTCATGTTTCCCTCATCGTTCCTGATACTTTTGGTTGTTCATAGATGTCTGCACATTGAATAGGAGGGTATTTATTTCATTTTTGCAGTCTGCTTCTGTCTGTGACTACTTTTCTACAGTAGGCCTGACTAGAAACTTTGAGCAGACTGTTTGTTTTGGTCTCCAAGCCTATCATTGCCACAGCCATTGTAGCACTAGAAAGTGGTTTAAACCAGCATCTGCTATGGCCAGCACCAAGGTTCACATGTTGGTTGCTGTGGGCCCCACTCCTATTCTTCATTTAGAATTGACTCCTGGTCGACTAGCCCTGCTAACATTCCCAAGATTCCAGAGCAAGCCACATGTAAAGTGTCACAGAATGGTGAGGAAGTAAAATGTCTGCCTCCAACTTATACTTTCCGCTATAGTAACCACCATCAGTCCAGAAGAATTCTCCACATGTGGCACTGTATGTGCTTAGAGAAGGGGTGTGATGATTAAGGAGAACTATTTCCCTTACTCTCTGATTGCTATTTTTCTTGGCTCCATTAATCCAAGGGAATATCACAGCTTTACTTCAAAGTTCTGGGATATTCAGGATGGTAATCTTGACTCTAGATAGTTGCTAGTTTTATTTTCTTGGTGGGGAAGAGAAACCAGAGAACTCCTACTTTGCAATTTTGTTGATGTCATTTTTCAGTGTGTTTCCTGGCTTCACATCTAGAGCCTTCCTAATGGTGACATTGTCAACATTCCTACAATTATTGATGAGTCCACTCAAGTTTGATTCAAATTTCACTCCCAGTGTTATTACTCTTGATTTCGTTGTTGCACTTCCACTTTTGTTGGCCAATTTTTTTCTTTCTAGTATCTATTTTTGTAATATGTCTCATGGATTTAAAACTGAGAGACAAGTAGGCAACCTAAGCATATGCTTTGCTATGTCAGA
Source organism: Theropithecus gelada (assembly GCF_003255815.1). Taxonomy (NCBI): domain Eukaryota; kingdom Metazoa; phylum Chordata; class Mammalia; order Primates; family Cercopithecidae; genus Theropithecus; species Theropithecus gelada. The sequence continues at coordinate 68,524,028 of NC_037671.1, read as the reverse complement.
ACTGAATGTTTATATAATGAACAATCACCAATAAACTTTGATAAAAGCGACATGATTGGTCACAGATCATGATGCACCTAGTAATTTGTGGAATGAAGAGCTAGCAGTGAAGTACTTTATGTGATTACTCACAGTTAATATGCCATGGTAGCTAAATTTGGATGGTGTTATCGACAGGCTGATGTTATTTAATAAACCTGTAACAACTAGAATTTTTGCAAAGCAAGAACAACAGGTACTGAGTCAAAATTATGGTCTCAAAACTTAGGTAAAAGGAAGCAAAGGTCTGTAGAAAAATCAGACCTGCTTTTAAACTTCAGGTGACATAATTGTTCTAAACTATTTTTTCTGTAGCTGTGAGCTAAAGAACAAATAATTTTTGTGGTAGTACAATTCAGAAGACTAAGTTGCATTAATAAAGATGATGCACATGTGGACTATAGCTTATATGAACCAAAACTGACATCAGAGTAAGCTGATTGATGTATTTATGGCAATAAAAAGAGTTGCTTGTCTCTGGGTCATGAGAAGGAAAGAAGGAAAATACTGGGGAAAAATGGTGGAGTGATTCTGAACATCATAATAAAAGTACCGATATTCTGATTTCAACAATCCAATGGTTTTAAAGGCTGATGACATTAAAATTTTCCTCCATAACTTATTTTTCTTTTGTAGTACAGCAAATTATTTTTTCAGGGTCTACATATTATACCAAAATAGAACATACTTAAAAAAATTAGTGGTAACATAAACTCTGGATGACTAAAGTAAGATTTGAAAGAAAAAAGCTGCTCACAAATAAAGTGAAAACTATGTAGTTAACATGAGGATTTCTAAAAAGTGAGTGGGTTGTGCTCATTAAGTCAATAAGCAAAAAATAGTTTCAAACAATTACTTTATAGTATGAATAAATTTGTCAAAATAGCTTTTAGAAAAAATAAGAATGCTCAAGAATACCAAAATAGAGTCAGGAGATAAGGTCCATGTTTTAACACACTTCATAAATCAATTTTGGAGATTACAAAAGGCAAGAATTCCATGAAGCATAGAATTATTATTTGCAGCTTCATGAAAAACAGGTAAATGTACAAAGCCTTCACTACCAGGAGAGATAATTATAGAAAAGTTTATAACATAGAAACAATAAGATAAGCAATTGTGAGAATAGGTAAGTTTAAATTCTATTTTATCTTCAACTTTTTTCTTTGTCATTAGTATACATTAGTAAATAAGAAGGTGACTCTGCATCTGAGGCTTTCCAGAATAATTGACAGAGTATGCTTCAAATTGGATTTATTTCACAATTTGGGTTTAGCAGGCTTAAAGAAGAGTAGTTGAGAATATTGCAATCTGACTGATGAATCAAACCTTGCTGATAAATGTGAGTAGGTCCAGTTGGAGGTAGGAAGGATCTGGTAGGGTGCCATAGCAGTCACTATTAGATATGATCATAATTAGCATTTTTATTAGGGAATCTGAATAGGAGTAAATATCAAATTAGTGGAACAGCTGAGAAATGAACTAGGAGCACTAGTTTATAGCAGTAGGGAATATAATAAAATATAGGTAGATAGAAACTGAAGAACCATAGTGAGAAAAATAAAAGAAAAAAACAAAATAGAAATCTGGTTCAGTAGGATGATGAATTATTCCCACATGAATTTTAATCAGAAACTCAATTATAAAATACTCTGAAATTGCATAATAATAACTAGAGGTGCCTGCATAGACAATAAACTTGGGCATTGTAAGTTGTCATCAGGGTTTTGTCGTCCCCAATAAATTATTCTGCCTGTCTACACCCATATGTCATCTGTAGGAAGAAAGTACTGGAATGGATTGCCTGGATTTGATCTCTGTGGCTGGAATATCATATATTGTAATATGTGCATAAAAATTTGTGACAACAAAGGCAATAAAAATCCCATCAATTGTGAAGTAGCCTTGGACTTCCTTTTTCTAATCACAAATATACATTACTGTAGGTTGATCCTAGGTACAAATAAAGAATGTGATGCTATAGGTACTTTCCCAGGTTATAGCATGAAAGAGGTTTTACCATCAGGAGGGGTGAAAGGTTGCATGGCTAAAACAAGAAAATTCCTGAGCTTAGTTCGTTGTTTCTTTCCTTCCTTCTTCTTTGTTCCTGTGTTGTTTTTCTCCCCCATACATCTGGATATCCAAATTACTTCTGTTATGATCACCATTTTTAATCTGAACACTCTCTTTTGGATTTTTTTCAATTCTCTGATTAATTTAAGGAGTGTCAGTATTGATGGTTTTCAATTAGAGGGGTTTCCTAGGCTTTAGCTTTAGCTGCCAGCTGGTGGTAGCTGTTATTTAATACTGAAATAGAGAATCCAAAAATTTTTCTAAAATTTAGCATTTACACAATTGCTCCTATGTTCATTTGAAAAATTGAATGGACAGATAGTTTTTAATTGAACATCAAAGCTAATTTAATATAGTTAATGAAAAATAAATTGGAGCCCACAAATTCACTTTAAAAGGCTTCTCTAGGCTACTGATCCTAGGGAAAAAAAGCAGCATTATTAGCAAACTAAATAGAAATTAAAGGTGAATATTTTTCTTACTTGGTCTTTATGGAAAAAACTTCTCTGAATTTTATTATTTTACTTTTGTACTCATAAGTCATTCAAATTGCAGTTATAAGAGCAATTATGTCTACTTTGCCCTAGCAAAATAAAATAGACAAGGCATTTAAATCCATTCCAATATGTTTTGTTCTAATATATGATTTGTTCTATATTTTTTTTACCTCAGAATACATCTCTTCAGTAACCTGACAAATTAATTTGTTGTTTCATTATTACCTCTAAACAAAGGCTACCCTCTTTTTTCTTGAATAAAACAGCATTTTATTAGTAAATTGATTTTAAAAGTAAACCTTTAACTCTCTAAACTCTTTTTCTTTATGCCTCTACTGGAATTAAAAAAACAATAATGAAAGCAAAAAAGTAAAACAAAACAAAATCCAAAACTAACCAGTTAAAACAGTCTATACCACCACCAGTAAAAACAACAACAAAACATTAAAAATTTTAACTAAGGTCACATTCAAATCAAGGGAGAAAATTTAAAATCAGAAAAATGAAACAAATTCTTTATCACTTCTTTATAATACTTCTTTGTATAATAATAACTGGCAGCTATGGATGCTAGTTAAGCATTATAAATATGCATAGAAATAGAATATGCCATTTATTCTTTATAATCTCATGGGAAGATGGTACTGTCATTCCTAGTTTGTAGATGAGAAAAGGGAGGTATTGAGAAGTTCAGAATTTGCCTAGAGGCACATAACCTGAGAAGAAAATTTTGAAAAACCTGCACTCCACCAGCCACACTCAATTCTCATTATTTCTTATGTTCGGTAATTCCATGCTCAAGAACATAAAAACATATCTCATTCATTAAAAAAAAAAAAAAAAAAGAACTCAAGAGACAATGTAATCTTATTTGACATTGAAATAAATGCAGTTCAATGATACAAAAGGGCCAGTACCAACTCAGAGTAGGGCCCTTCATTGCTGGGTGAAACAAGGAATTCAGTTTGTTTTCAACCTCTACTTGTAATTTAGTTTCTTACAACGCAGAATGAATATTTCCATTGTGCTGTCTGAGCTCCATAGAGTAGACAAATGGAGAGGGATCTGCTTAGTATGCAGATTTATGCTAAATATAATTGATGGAAAGACCTCTGCATTCTTTTTGCTAGAGAGAAGTCGACTGCTTATGCACCTTAATTACATCTGCAAAATCTTTTAACCCATAGTTGTGAATATGATATTCCATCATATTCACCATTCTGTTAACACTCAGGGGGAGGCATTTATGTTGAGTGTGTACACCAAGGACTGGGACCCTTGGTGCCAGGCTGTGGACCATCTTAGAATTCCACCTACTGCATGGTAGCAGAAGTGTCTGTAAAATTTTTGTTGCCTTACACATAATAAAGAGGGGGAGAAAACTCTTATTGTGACATGTGCGCACTGACAATGGTGAACTTCACCTGAGCCCTGTGATCCTGGAAAATAACAATGGCTAAGAAATCCTTCCATACTTTGTGTTCCAGGAAGCAGATTACTGCAAAGAAATTCTTCTCCTCTACATCTTTATTTGGGATATTTTTTAGATTTCCAATGAGGACAGTCATATCTGATGACTTAGATAAGATGAAGGGGCACCTCTCTTGTTTACCTATTATAAGGCCAAAGACCCTCCAAAATTTCTGTTCTTTGCCTCATAAATGATTAGCTTAACTGTGTCTTTCTCACTAACCAAGTGGAGGAAAATGCCTATTAATATGACTTGATCAAATTTTAATTAAGCTTTTCTCCTTCCTCCACACCCCTGAACTTTGATTCACCCTTAGTCTGAGTCAGCATATACCCACTCCTTATCAGTCCTTCTGAAGAATAGGCGAGTTCAGGGTAAAACATTCTTTGATCTACTGTCCTGTCACTGCCAGTTCCGTGCCTTCTTTGAATTTACCCCACTTCCAACACCAGGTTCTCTCTAGCCTTGCTTACTCCTCCTATAAAATAAAAAGCCCTTTTCTGCCTAATTAGAGATGCTTAACATAGATAAAACATCCTCTCTATTGCAATAGCCTCTTCATTTCCATCCCTGGCAATATGCCATTCAAATAGTCTCTCCTTACCAAAGTCTAGATTTGTTTTTTATTTGGCAAATCTGTGCCCTTTGAGTCCATATTCTATTCAATTGATGTAACTTTTTAAACCATTGCTCCAAACACAGGACAATTATTCCTGCATCGCTGGCTGCTGTGCACTGAGACAATGACACAAATGACACATGCAGAAATCACCACACAGCAATAGTTCTTTTCCTTGGAACAGTTAGTTAAAATTACCCCTCTCAGATTCCAGTGAATTTAATCTGGTTAGCTTAAATTAACACAAACTACAATAAAGGTAAGTTAGAATTTTTTTTTTTAATTTATTTATTATTATTATACTTTAAGTTGTAGGGTACATGTGCATAACGTGCAGGTTTGTTACATATGTATACTTGTGCCATGTTGGTGTGCTGCACCCATCAACTCGTCATTTACATCAGGTATAACTCCCGATGCAATCCCTTCCCCCCACCCCTCCCCATGATAGGCCCCGGTGTGTGATGTTCCCCTTCCCGAGTCCAAGTGATCTCA